>NW_015505833.1:929695-950484 GCF_001515645.1 Sinocyclocheilus grahami
GTGAGAGAGAGTGTGTGTGTGTGTGTGTGTGTGTGTGTTAGCGATCGCTTGAATCTTTGACAGTTTTGCATGCATTTGGAAAAACCTAGAGAGCCTGGAGGCTGATATGAGCCATCTTTTATTTCAAAGATTTAAACGCGGTCCGAACTGGATGGAGCGTCCAACAAAAGTGCAGCGGTATTGTGGGGTTCTGCCGCGGTTGATAAAGCGCAGGCCTCTGGGTTGCATAAGAGGATTGTTCGTGAGCGATCCAGGGGCCTTCACCGCTCAAGCCTGCCAGCTGGGCCCCGTCTGCGGCTCTCATCTGCGCGGCTGGCAGCCTTCCGGCTCTGAAGCTCGCAGACCTGCTTTCAGAGCGAGCCAATGTCACATTACTGCGCTGTCCAACCTCACTCATCGAGATGCCTGCATCACCGCATCCCCACACAGCGGATCCGGGTGTTTGGGGCCCTCATTTCATCTGTGAAAATCAAAGATGTGCTGTTTTGTGAAGCTCGGACTATAACTGACAACGAGAATCATCTGGAATCATAGCGATGTTTTAATGATTTTGAAAAAAAGTCTCACCAAGGCTGCATTTATCTGATCAAAAATAAAGTAAAAACAGCAATATTGTGAAATATTATTACGATGTAAAATAGCTGTTTTCTATGTGAATCTCTGTTAAACTGTAATGTATTTCTGTGATGCGCAGCTGTATTTTCAGCATCATTACTCCAGTCTTCAGTGTCACATGATCTTCAGAAATCAGTATAATATGCTGATCTGCTGCTCAAGAAACAAATAAATAAATACATAATTTATTCAGCAAAGATGCTTTAAATTGATCAAACAGTAAAGTATCTTCAGAAATCACTATAATATGCTGATCTGCTGCTCGAGAAACAAATAAATAAATACATAATTTATTCAGCAAAGATGCTTTAAATTGATCAAACAGTAAAGTGACAGTAAATATTTATTTTGTCACAACTGTATATATAATTGTTTTACATATTTGTTACAAAAGTTTTATATTTCAAATAAATGTTCTGTTCTTTTGAAGTTTCTGTTCATCTGTGAATCCTGAAAAATAAAATGTGTTACGGTTTCCACAAAATATTGTGCAGCACAACTGTTTTCATCATTGATAATAATCAGAAATGTTTCTCGAGCAGCAGATCAGCATATTATAGTGATTTCTGAAGATCATGTGACACTGAAGACTGGAGGAATGATGCTGAAAATACAGCTGCGCATCACAGACATACATTACATTTTAAAATATATTCACATAGAAAACAGCTGTTCTAAACTGTAATAATATTTTACTGTTTATGAATGTTTTTACTGTATTTTGTGATCAAATAAATGCAGCCTTTGTCAGCAGAAGATACTTCTTTCAAAATCATTGTACAAACTCTTAATTCTTCCAATCGTTTCGCCTGTAGTATATATTCAGAAACACATTAGAATGCTCTGGTCCAACTTTTTGATACTTTCTAGAGGATAATGTGCTTCAGGTTTGCTACCCATTTTGCAAATTAGCATCACTCCCATGTGGATGCTGTGTCTTGAAATATGCTGTTCCCTTTATATCGTCCGTGTGCGACATGTGTCGTCGTCAGCGGCCGTGGACGGCTGCCAAAAGCCCAATCAACAGCTTTCACCTCAACTCCCAATAATGATCCCTCCAGATAAAAACTGCTGACCATTAAATTATTCATGGCCACGTTCTGAATAAATAAACTAACAGCTCCTCTCGCAACAAATCTGGGAAGTATTTGCTCATTTAATCATTGCATTCAAACAGAAGCTGCAACACATTCGGTCCCGGCGGACCGTTCATACTTGACCAGCGGCCAATCTGCCGACAGAGGCTTCGTTCCAGACCCTTCTCCCTTTTATTTGATTTTCTCAGGCTTGTGTTGAGTAGTGGCTGCACTAAACCTTTATTTCTCCCCTGATGTTTGATGGGATTAATAGTATGCAACACACGTGCACATCCATTTTTAATTAGCTGAAGTCTCTGGTACCGCGCTGTAGTCTACATCTAAACTCATCGATACCGCGGTGTGTCGATGAGCCAGTGCATATCTGCTCGTGAACCTGAATTTATCGTTGTTCTTGCGCAGACTTGGGATGTGCAAATGGCCCAAACTCTGATCACAGATCAATGAACATTTAGCATTGTGCTAGAAGACTAAAGCGAGATGCAAACAAACAGCTTAATTTATTTACTGCCAGCAGAACCAAAATGACATGTTCCCCTTTTCAAGGTAATTATGCATCCACCTGCATATCAAAAAGGCAGAGAATCACTGGGCTCATAGGAAAGATAGACTCTAGAAAGATGGTTTTCATTGTTTTTCACTAAAAATTAATTGCTTCACTGATAGCATTGTTTTTTTTTCACACGCTGTCAACGTTGTTGTTGTTTTAAAGTGATTCATCCAATTAGGTAAATTGGATAAATTTAAACACACAGTCAAAAAGCATTATTGCAAGCCCTAAACAAACCCTAACCGTATCGTAAGTGCATGCAGTTAATATTACTTGGTACTTATTTGTTCATCTGCACTGTAACAACAGCACAACTAAATAAAGTATAACCCAGAAAAATCCTACATATCAACATTGTGCACCATGCATCTGGACTTATGCAGATGCATACGATTAACTCTCTTCTCCATCATTTAATGAAAAACCAATCGGTAGGAAATAGAAGACAAAATTCCCTCGACAGGCAAATAACACAAAACGTAAACAAGGCACACTCTATAATCCAAGGCAAGTTTATATAGCATATGTATACACAATGGTAATTCAAAGTTCTTTACATAAAAATTATTTAAATTATCATAAAATAATCACAACAGATGCATAATAATACAAAATGACAACAAAAGCAAAGAAATTTAAAATATATTAAAACAGTTACGAATAGCATGTCTAATCCACACAGAAAGGGAACGTATGCACTGAAAATAATGATTTTATTTGCATGCACATCACTATAGCAGTGCAGAGAGCACATGGTTAAAATGGCAGGTGGTTGATAATAAAAAAGGCTGTGTTGAGAAACACTATGACTCATGTCAAATTCTACCTGAAATGCTGTAAATGTGACCGGAGTCTGGATGTGTTTGTGATGGCGGATGATCAGCTGGAAGCACATCTGTGTGTCTAACATTCACTTTCTGTCTTTCCTCTCTTTTCCTGTGGATGTTTCTGATGTTCTTCAGCGATCCTGTCGGCCTCCTTGTTTTTTTTTCAGGCCATATGTTATCTTGTATGAAAAGGTTTAACATTGTTTACATTTGACAATTGCATGATATCTTACGACATGGCTAATAGAGCTAAAGTTTTGTGAAGCGAAGGTTTGATGCGCTTTCATCAGTCGGCAAGGTAAACCGAAGCCGCTCTTTTCCAGAAGCGATTGCGATATTTTATTTCATTCCGATAAGCTTTGTGAAACCCGAGGCTTTGATTGATTGGCTCGGCGTGGTTTCGAGCAGCTCTGTGTTTACATGGCATTCTCCGCTTCAAAGTTCGGTCTTTCCGGTGCGACGCAAAGCGTGCCAACGCTTGCCTCTCTGTTGTGGCATTTTGTACGGCGTTTGCGTCTGCCACCCTAACATTTCATCGCGATAGGCTTTCTTTGAAGTCATCGAAGTGCTCCCACTCTCTGGCTGACCTTTTGAACCTGTCGCTCCGAACGCGCCGTTCCCGAGCCACTTTAAATGTCACCTTACTTGTGCTCAAACATTGTTTATTTGCAGTCCCAGACATGCAACCCGATAGCACCACAAAAGAGTGGGTGCGAGACCTGCGCCGACGTTTATATGTCAGGATCCTCATAGCTTTTCAGGCGTCCAAACTGTACAAAAGCGTCCTCGTTCAGAAACCCAGGCAAGGTCAGCTTGGATTAGCCACAGGTAACCCTATCAGGCCTCGCACAATGCTTACAAAGACCACTGACACTGGCTGTCAACAGACTCTTTGGAGGGAACTCTATCTGCTCGGCTCGAAGTTATTGCACTACCTGGATGAGGAGGGCTCAGGTAGCCTTTTCCAATTGTGCCTCCTTTTATTTGGCTTTGATTTAAGGTGATTCATTGGGCTCATCAATCGGGCCGTCTGGACGCTTGTGCAGCCGAGACTCGTCCAGAACATAATTCCTGTGGTTTGTGGCCATTCTCTTCTCACATAGCTCTCTCTGTGCCCGAACATGCGAGAGGCAGATGAATGATACAGAAGCTTAATTCTACATGACATGGATTAGGTGTGTGCCCATAGGATCAGCCGCTAGAGCAAACACAACCCAGCGAAGGAAAGTCTCGTTTCAAGAAGTGCTGGTGTTCGGGCTTGAGAAATAATCTGTCAGTGGTCTGCGTTTGTGCTCCTTGTGAAGACCAGAACATCAAAGCACAATCAACTAACCCATTAATTATAATGCATATGTGGTTTTTTTTGTTGAGTGTTTGATTCATCAGGCTTTTATGGCTCATATAGTCTGATATCATGAGAATAAGAAGGAAAAACAGCTCAGTTTTATTCAGAGATTCATGATGTGAGATGTTCTGGAGGCTTGTGAAGATCATTCCTCCGCTGAGGAACAGTGAAAGTAAAGCTTCTGGAAATAAACGCTCCTCAAAAGATCCCGAGGATCAGATTTGAGACTCTAAAACATGATTGATGGAGAATCAAGTAAAGCTGAGCTGCTTCAGTCCAGTAAGTGTTCATCTGGAGATATTACTGCAGTTATTCTGACCTTTACTTGATCAAAATCAGTCAAGATTTGAGAGCAGAAAGACGCTTGTGACGCAGCAGCTGAAGCTGGACGTTTGTACAATTACACTAAAAGAGCTTTTACTTGATTAAAAAAAAGTCTATAAAAAAACTAATAAAAACGATCAATCAGACGATTGTTTTTTTTAGCAAATGTTTGATTATGTTTATGATTTGGAGACTTTAGAAATGTAGATGTCAAATGTGATATGGTTGGATTTATAGGGTTAATTAGTCTTTAAAGGACTAATGAATGGATAGTTACTGTTCGCCACGTGACAGATTAATTAATGTAAGGATTTTTAGCTTTATGCACTGTGAATTGGTTGCTGATCTCGCACTCTAAAAGCGTCTTTCCTACAAAGTTAGAGTTGTTGATTTATCATGCTTTCAGATCACTGGAGCTCACCGTTTAACCTCTCGACACATTGTCATTTTAATTGATTAAACTCAGCTCGGCCGATGGAAGAGGGTCGTTTAAATCATTAAGCTGCAGTATATCATAAAGCCAGCAGTTTGCTCTCTCTGGCCCTGCAAATATTTGAAAATGATAATTCTTAGTCTTCTCTCTCTTTTAAATCCCTAATCAGCCAGTAATGATGAGCCGTCCGGTCATTACAGTCATTACAGTCACTCAGACAGAATTCAGGAGGACATGATGAAGACTGGGAGACGCAAGCAGCATTTTCCACATTATCTCAAGAAAAGCCACACATTTATAATGTATAAGGGTCAAGGAACTGACACATACACACACACACATACACACACACACAGGTTTGTTTTGGTGAAAAGTGGGGACTCTCCATAGGCGTAATGGTTTTTATACTGTACAGACTGTATATTCTATTGCCCTACACCAACCCTACCCCTAAACCTACCCCTCACAGGAGACTTTCTGCTATTTCAGATTTTCAATACACTCCATTCTGTGTGATTTATAAGCGTTTAGAAAAGTGGGGACATGGGGTAATGTCCTGAAAAGTCACCTCCTCCTTGTAATACCTATGTTATACCTTTGTCATTATACAATTTTATGTCCTCATTTGTCACAAAAACGCATACACACACACACACACACTCTCACACACACATGCACGCGCACAAACACACACAAACACACACACACACACACACACACACACACTCACACACACTCACACACACACCCTCACACTCACTCACACTCACACTCACACTCACTCACACACACACACACACACACACACACACTCACACACACACACTCACACACACACACACACACACACACACACACACACTCACTCACACACACACTCACACACACTCACACTCACTCACACACTCACACACTCACACACACACACTCACACTCTCTCACACCTCTATGATGAACGTGTTTTTAATTGTAATTTTGAATTTTTTTGTGGGGCTTAAAATGAGAAAAAAATGTCTGTAGTGTAATTGTCCGAGTAATAATATAAACCTAAATCTCTTAAAATATTTGGTGTAGCATAATATATTTTTCTTATTGTTATTATTTCTTTACACTGCAGAATTAGTATTTCTTTATACTGAAAGTGATTTTCTTCCTCAGTATTGTCTTGTGTTACAGTGCAAATGTCTTAACATTCTTACATCAAGATTTACTTGAGAGTCAAAACGACTCAGGATATTAAATATTGTTTACAAAACATCAAAATGATTTGAGCTTATCCTTAAAACAAGAAAATAAATAGATTTAATTCAAAGGGAAAACAAGATCATTTTTCTGAGATATTTTTTTTCTTGTTTTATAAAGTGAAAATTTAATTTTTTTTTAAATGTATTTATTATTTTATTTGTTTGCTTGTTTTTGTCAGGAAACAAGACTTCTTAATGTATCTTAATTTACCTTCTCAAGTAAATGTATCTTGATTTGAGAATTTTTATATATTTTTAATGGAAAACAAAACAAAAATACTGGGTAAGATTTTTTTTTTTTTTTTTTTTGCAGTGTGAATTATTATTAGTATTATTATGTTTAATTATTAATATTTTTAAAACATCCACTAAATCAAAGTGTTAAGCAGGACGCCGATTTGTTCACATGTGACAAACAAAACATTGAAATAGTGAATTGCATAACAAAGGACCTTTATTTTCAAACATTCTTCGAACATGTCTCAAACCAAAAATGTGACAGAACAGCTCTCTCCCTTTCATCGTCTTGGACATCTTTATTGTCTCTGACCCATAAATATCTGAGGACAGATGTGTTGGAGGAGACCAGCTCTGGTCGAACAGGGACTTCCAGAGAAAACACCCATCTACAGTAATACTGGGCCACCTAAACCACACAGACCAGTTTGCATTGACAGAGAGCCTGGCTCTTGTCCAACACAATACACTGGTTGATGCAGCATCCATATCCTGCTGCATTTAAACATCCAAGCAGAGGAGAAAGCAAGAGTAGAAACGCCTCTCGCTCTTGCTAGTTTACATCCATGGCTTTCTGCGGCATGTTAAACAAATTGAGACTGTGTGCGGCGCTCCACGACTCTATTCAAGCCGGAGACGCCGAGCAAACATCTGTGTTCCTGCACACACTTCATCCGAGGCACAAACGGCGCTCACACAGGGATGGGGCTCGGGGTTTTCACTGGGGGCGAGGAGCTGATTCGAAACCCCTCCGCTGCCAGGCGCATGGATAGCTGCTGATTAGAGGTCTGGCGAGCTCGCCGGTGCCAGTCGGGTGAGATGAGGCTGTCGCCACCCTTCCTCGGCCCCGCAGGGCCCACTGCAGAAGACCAAAGACATTCTCCCCTGACAGAGGAGCACATCGCCCCAAAGCACAGGGTCAGAGCATTGAGAGAGCGCTGTATCTCCACGCCGCACCGGCGAATTATCACACAGGCAAATTGCTTTTTGTGTTATGCTTATCTGCGCTCTCGTTTGCTCCGGCTCGGCTGAAATCTGCTGCTTTTTGTGATATCGGACTTTTTTCTTTCTCTTGAAAGATCTCGCTCGCTGTCGAAACATGATGAAATAACAGCAAATCTAGCACTCGCTGAGGTGCCTACGGACACGCAGACACTCGTCTTTTCTTACATTCTGGGATTTGCAGGCATTCAAAGGCGAGTTCAAAGAAGACATGGGATGATACGGGCCATTTTAGCTACCTCACGTTATATTTCCACGGAGTGCATGGGTTCTGATAAACAGAATACAGATTGAATCAAGTCATGAAGAATGCCAAAAGATTCCTTTCTCTGAGTCACTGCCAGTGCTGAAAACATGTAGTTACGTTTAAAGTACTAATTCGATTCAACGCACATATTGTGTACATACATGCTTTACATTGTACTTATATTGAATTATATATATATATATATATTTCTGTAATGAATATATAACTACACTGTTTCCCCTACTCCTACCACTTAACCCACACTTAAAACTAAGCTAAACCTAACCACATACCAAACCTGTCCCTAACCTTAACCGTATCCCAACTCAACAGCAGTTCTGCAGTCAGCATGAACACAATAGTTAAGCTCCTGAGACCTCGTGACCTCATATGAGGACATTATATTTAAGTGAATTTCTCTGAGACTGTACATGCCACAGTTGTAAGTCTGGAGTCCTGCACAGAGCACATTCAGGGCTTTTCAGAGATACTAAATGTTTGGATGTTTCACCGTGACCACTCCCTCTCCTTGGTCTTCAAATATGTCTGATATTAATTTAGTGACACTCTTATGGAAATATGATAACATTTTGTAATTATCATTTAAATCTGTCTAATTGTTAAACTGTGTGTCATAAATCAACATCTCAGGAAAATGTTATGGGGTTTTAAATCAAAATATAACTTTCTGTTACGAAAGCGGACGTTGATTTCATGCATGTCCTCATATGAGGAGACCGGGACTAAAAGCATGTTTATTAGCATTTTGGGAGATGAATAGGGAAAGAAAGTATGCTTCAATATTCTATGAAATATTATATATTATTATGAAACTCTTGTCAAATATTACTCCCATTATTACACTTCTTTTTTCATTACATGTTGCCCCAAAAACACATTAATATGCAAATTAGATTTAGTTTATAGATACATTGCATATAATGAGAAAACCCGTTTATGGCCATTTTACACACATTTTGCAGAAAGAAAAATAGTATATCAAATCATTCTGTTATAATATAGTTGAGAATCACCTTTATACAAAGTTTGGAAAAATAAATATCCTGAAAACTAAAAATGTATTGGTGATTTGAAATATCTATTGTCTTTGCCTATGCATGTTCATTCATGTCTTTTTATTTATTTTTTTTAATTGAGACCCGATGTCCTCTACCGAGGCCATAGCATAACTTATTAATTAAATATCTTTTTTTTTATTTTTACTTTTTTTTATGCTCTAAACAACGTAAAGACATGAAAAAAACTATTTGTTTCCTAAAAATATTTTCTCGGGTCTTAAGAGGTTAATTTAATGTATTTATTTCAGCATACGTACATAGTAGTTAAATACACCTGATATCAAATGGGACCAATACGGAATAGATAATAATAATAATAATAATAATTAATAATGGGGGGAAAATAACAGTGAAAAAAAAACAAAAAAATAATTTTTTTTGTAATGTAGCGAAAAAGTAAATTACTTGCAAATAATATATTTTTTTTTTTTTAAGTGCACCCATTTATTCATATTCCTATGCATAATACATAATATACATAATATGTAGAAAGCGCAAAACAGTTAAATGTTTACTGTCTCATCACATTCAATTAGGAATTACATGAATCACGAAAATGGTTGAATTTTCAATTCAAAATGCCAAAAAAAAAGGATTAGTTCGCATCTCTGGACACTTTAAGTTGCTTAACATATGTACAAAAAAATATATATATATATATATATATATAAATAAATATAAATGTTTAGCTACTTACCTCACACTCTTTCACGGTTTGGTATCTGTATAAGGCCAGCCTTTTAAAACGTATTCAACATCAAGGTGGCTTCGGTCCTGCACTCTGCCTCTGTGTGTCATCATGTCTGTGACTGTGAGCATCACAGGAGCCTGGATTCATCTCAGTGTTCTGTTTCAAAGTTCAGACTGATGTGGACACAAGAGGGGAATGTTATCGAGACACAGGTTACAGCAAACAATATCTGTTTACCCTTCATATTTCTAATATATCCTATTTAACAACCTACTGTTTAAGGACTGACGTTTTTGTATCTCAGACTGTTTTGCACTACCGACACGCGTGCATAAGGGAAGATAAACATACACACGCTCTCCAAGATTTATGCACACAAACACACACATACGCAGCAGGCCAAAGAGAATTGTACTTCACAGAAACAGCACTTGAAACCCTGTCAGCTGCCTGGCATTCACATTTCAGAGTTGAGAATGTAAAATCAATAATCATTTAGTCATAAGGGTAAATGAAGTAATATAAGATCAAAGTATACCCTTTGGCCATTGAAGTTGCACTGAGTAATTTATCTCATCAAAAGGCAGTGCTGCTAATCCCTGCACTGCTCACTAGAGCCGGCACTGCCGTGCTGCATTATCCTGGAGTAAACACGTCTCCAGAAAATATGAAAAATCAATAGTTGTTTCCTTCTATCCAAATCAATGGCATGCATCATAAATCTGACTCTGTAAAGAGATGTGTGTGTGTGTGTGTTTGCTCTCAGTGTAATCAGCTTTATTGAGCATAAGGACCCATATAATTACAGATTTTGTCGGTAAAACTTGATCAATGGTGAGTGACTGTTCTATTGGGAAATCCAGCTGATTGTATTTACTGTTCATGACTGCAAAACTCGCAACACCAATGCTGCTCCTATACTACTACTAATAATAATAATAATAATAATAACAATAATAATACTCAGCTTTTTTAAACTAAATAAATGTATTATGCATGAAATATGCATATTTTGCACATAAATATGCATGTTTTTATGCAATATGTTTAATAATCAGATTTTTTTTTTTTTTTACATTGCAAGCATTTATTTTTTATTGCATGCATTTAAATTATAGCATTCGAATGCATAATGCGATCATATGAATTAGGAGCCTATTCACACCTAAATGTCTTGTTCGGCAGAACAACTAAATAAAGGATATGACCCAACTATTTAACATGAATGAATTGTGTCATATTATGGAATTGTATAGTTATTCTTATATATTTGAGTGCATGGCCTATATATGTATTATGCTTTCAGCCATGCGAGTCAGTAATACCATGCAAGCCTATTGTCAGTTAATTCCATCATTTGATGTTTAAAGGCTTCTGCTGGTGAATTGGATAAGTGCATTTCTCTGATACTTAGCTGCAGTCTTGGGCTGAATCTCCTATAAATCCATCATGTTTGCTGGGACTAAAATATCACGAGGGTTTCTAAGTCTGGAAGTTAACCTAGTTAACCTACTGCCCCCTGCTGTGCGGCGCGCGCCTCGTGTGTCCTCTGTGAGCACCAGCGCCAAATTAATCTGTTTCCAGTCTTTACTAATTACTTCAGCGCAGAAATAAGAAAGAGGATAGAAACAGGGCGGAATATGAGGGAGAAATTAGACCTGCTATTCGTCCCTGAATCAGAAACAGAGGGCTGGATAATGTGGAAACATTTAATGAAATGAAATGTAACAAATAATAATAATGCTTTCTTTTAATTCGAACATTTCTTTTCACAACTACCATTATTATTTAACATAGCACGACAATAAATAGTTTCCTCTTGAACGTAAATTCAATTGGCATTTCTATTAATTTAAACTAATCCTTGGATAATCTTAAAATTATCATTGCTAATATGCGATATATATATATATATATATTTATTTATTTATTTATTTATTTATTTGATGTGTGTGACTGTTAAAGGAATTTGCATTATTGTATTATTCAATACAGTTAGTGATATATATTTAATTGCAATAATATATATTTAAGAAACTGTACATTCTTGAAAATGACTTACCATAATGGAGCCGACAATTAAAAGCGTTTTACGAATATATTTTCCTCATCACCCGTTTTACAATTTACATGCATTTGAATAATAATAAAAGTCAAATTCACATAATCATATTTTTGCACATCTGTTTTCGCCAGTCGTTGTGGCAGCCCGTTATTTATGTCAGTCATAATCCCCCGGTGTTTGTGTGATGTGCTAAAGAAAACTATTCCTGCTGAATTAGTTCTGAATGTATGTTACAGGTATGTGGAAGACAGACTCCTGCTGTCAGGACAGAAGACCTCCTGCGATGAGAGAGCAGAAATATGAAGAGGACTCACACCTCCCACCGGCCTGAGCGCGCACTGCTGCTCCCAGCGCTCACACAGCAGCAGCGGCACACACTCACTGCACTATTCAGCAGGTAAAAAGAGCTGCACTTTATATTACAGAGCTGCGCGTTACAATACATATTTACAACTGCAACAACCGAATCCTGACGGTAAGACGTGGTCAGTGGAGTGAAGGAACGGCTGATTGTATTTACTCTTAATGACTGCACAAATTAATCATATTGTGTTCGTACAATAGGGATCATGTGTGTTATAAATAATAATAATAATAATAATAATAATATACTACAGAAAAACAAATGCAGCTAACTTATTTTCTATGGAAATTGATTTGCATATTGCATGCATTTCATTGTTAGGTTATGTGCAGCAGTTTTAAGTTTCTTAACGACATGTTATTTCAAATGCAATAGCAATGCGCACTTACGCATATATGTAATACCTATAGTTATGCTCTTGTGTGACTGTGTAAATACGCTGTAATGCACGAGCAAAACCTCTACAGCCTCGGTGGGATTGTTTTATGAAGAAATGACAAATGGCAAAATGGCATCATGTCATCATGTCATCCGTCCGGCGCTGAAATAAATCAAAAAGAAAGAAAAACGCAGTAGATGAACGACGGAAACGCGACGGCGGGGACGCACGGGGTTCTGTCCGGGGTTTTGTTCCGGAATTGCATTTCACAGCGCGAGAGAGGGGGCGGAGATGGAATATTTAGATGAGCCGTGATTGACAGCTCCTGTTTCTCCAATGCTCTCAGAAACTCGCCTGCTCCTTCCAGCAACTCTTCACTCTCCACTCCCGAGCACTACAAACAAACGGACGCTAGGGGATCTTCATGACGGCACTCTGCTGATCGCTCCTCTTTTGCGCTTTTATTTCTTTTCTTTTATTAGTTTATCCCTGCGCGCGCTGGCTAAATGCGCTGATTGCATCGATCAGCCCGTTTTCTGCCCTCCCGCGTCCCTGTTCCGGAGAAGCTGTAATAATGTCCTATCCTCAGGGTTACCTCTACCAGCCCCCTGGCTCTCTGGCGCTCTACTCCTGCCCGCTGGCCGCCCCGAGGAGCGAGGAACTGGTCCGGTCCTCCTCCGGTTCAGCGTTCAGCCCGTACCCCGGATCTGCGGCGTTCACCGCCTCGGCCAGCGGATTCTCCAGCCCTCTGCCCTATTCCACAGATCCAGCCACGGGATTCCCGTCCTACATGGTACACAGCGCTGGAGCCGTCGCCATTCACGAGGCATTGTTCTTGATAGGAATGCATGAATATTGCATGATAGGATGGTTATAGTTTTGGTTGTAGGTTCAGGAGTTGCATGCGCGCGCGCGCGCGCGTGTGTGTGTGTGTGTGTGTGTTTCAAAGGGAAGCTCGTGCGGGTCATGCATAGCCTACAAATGCAGCTCGGGTGCAGAATACAGCTGGATATGATCTAAAAGTTTTGTTTTTGTTCGGCCGTTGAGTCGCGTATAAAATGTGCAGCTTATAAATGCGCGCTTATTTCCATGAAACAATAACAGCGTGTGTCTAAATATGTCTGGAATTCCTTCAGGCCCACTTTTACAATTTACTTTTGCACGGTTAATACACCGCGTTATTTTTAGACAATAGCTCAAATTATTGGTTGTTGCATTTTACAATTATTATTAATAATAAAACAAATGTTTGGAAGGATGTGCGGCTAAGTATGCGCTATTTAATCGTCAACTGATGAATTGCAATGCTAATGACATGGCACATGAAAGCGGGTAAAAACGGGCCATATCCAGTGGTTTTCTAATAGGATTTGTAATGCTGCGCTTCACTGATATGCTTCTGACACAGAAAGAGCACTGGGGAAGTCAGCCTGGTGATTATGCAAAATGACTGCAATTACCCATTATCTGTTATCCACCCCAGTCCCATTTAATTGTGCATTCTGATAATTACATGAAGGATTAATCATAGTTTATTGGCTTAATTATTATTAGTATTATATTTCTGGTTACACTTTATAATAACATGCATTAATAACATTAACGTTATGAAATGCAGAATAGATAATGTGTTTGTTTGCATTCAAATGAAGCGTTGGTTCATTTTTGTTTCATTTGCGCTACATTTATTTTATGTTGTAACGAAAAATAAAAAAGCGGCACAAACAACGATAATTACATGAAGGATTAATCATAGTTTATTGGCTTAATTATTATTAGTATTATATTTCTGGTTACACTTTATAATAACATGCATTAATAACATTAACGTTATGAAATGCAGAATAGATAATGTGTTTGTTTGCATTCATAAAGCGTTGGTTCATTTTTGTTTCATTTGCGCTACATTTATTTTATGTTGTAACGAAAAATAAAAAAGCGGCACAAACAACAATAATAAGACAGATGACTGACAAAACCTGTTGTTTTTGAAGGGCTCTCCGTATGACGCGCACACCACGGGGATGGCAGGAGCCATCAGTTATCACCCGTACGGGAGTCCCGGTTACCCGTACCAGCTCAACGACCCCGCGTACCGGAAGAACGCCACGCGGGACGCGACGACGACGCTGAAAGCGTGGCTGCAGGAACACAAGAAAAATCCGTATCCCACAAAAGGAGAAAAGATCATGCTGGCCATCATCACCAAGATGACCCTCACGCAGGTGTCCACCTGGTTCGCCAACGCCAGAAGAAGACTCAAGAAGGAGAACAAGGTGACATGGGCA
Organism: Sinocyclocheilus grahami; assembly: GCF_001515645.1. NCBI lineage: Eukaryota > Metazoa > Chordata > Actinopteri > Cypriniformes > Cyprinidae > Sinocyclocheilus > Sinocyclocheilus grahami. Next base: position 944,483 of record NW_015505833.1, read on the forward strand.
CCACGGACTAAAAGTGAGGATGAGGACGAGGACGACGGCGATGGAGAGAGAAAAGACGAGCGCACGGATAAAAACATGGACAACAGTGAAGCGTCTGCGGAGGACGAAGGTGCATTATTATTATTATTATTATTATTATTATTATTATTATGCGCTAATTTAATTTAAGCGTATTTACGGTTGGTAAAATGTAAAACGTAAAATGTACTGCATTTGTTGTAAAAGTATTTGACATCTATATAATGTAGCCCTATACAGAACTATAATTGTACATTTAAGACATTCACATCGTAGTGCAATTTTAAGAGACGTTTTGGCACAGTTTTGACAGCAGTAACTCATAGCTGTTTCGTTTCCGTCCGCAGGCATCGGTTTGCACGTCGATGCTCTGACAGATCGCTCGTGCTCGGTGGAATCGGACGGGGAGAAGGTCGCGTGCAGGACCGGAGACCTGGTTTGCGATGCTGGACTCGATAGCAAGGACAAATGCGACGCGAGTGATCTGGACACGGTCCGCGAGGACAGGCAGAGAGGCCCGTCACCCAAGCCGCTGACCTCCTCTCCTCTGACCGCGGTGGAGGCCCCTCTCTTGACCCATCATCACCGAGAGAGCAGCACCAACAAAACATGCCTGGACGGTCAAAACCAAAGCGTCAAGCCTAAGCTCTGGTCATTAGCCGAGATCGCCACTTCGGACCCAAAGCAGCAGCAGCAGAACTGTCCCCCGGGTGTTGGCCTTTTGACCTCCACGGCGTCCAGCGCGTCTCCAGCGGGCGCAGTGTACCCCGCCACCTCCATATTAGGAAGACCGCTTTATTACACCTCGCCGTTTTATAGTAATTACACAAACTATGGCAACTTCAGCCCGCTGCAGGGCCAAGGGATACTGCGCTATAATTCATCTGGAGAGGGACTCCTGCACAAACAGAGCAGCGAGCCTCTGCTAAACACCAATCCAAACCAGACTGAACAGCATTTCAGGGCCTCCGATGCAGAATCCAAAAAAGGTGCGTAAAGGGTGCACACGTGCTGTTGATCTCAGCAGCTAGAATCTGACATATTATTTAACTGATTACATGTATTTTAACCAATTGTCTATCCAATAAATATCTATATTAAATTAATCAGCTGAGGCACTTTTCATATAATCGCGCAAAGGATTTTCTTAGGTGCCTGTTGTTGTTTTTGAATCAGCGCCGCGTGTTTATTAAATTATGTTATTGTCTGAAAGTGATGTATATATATATATTCAACTCTTTATTGTTCTCCTAATCGAACGCAAGCGTCAGGTCTACATTACGCGAGGTATTGAATCTGTCCAAGCGCTGTAGTTATTTGCTTTTACTAAAACGGGTGTGTATTTTCTGCAGACCCCACCGAGGTTTTCACAGTAAGAGCCCAGTCTTACCTCTCGAGTTAAAGACGAGGAAGATCGTTCAAGTAAGCCGCTAATATAAGCATTTAAATGCAGGTTATGTGCCGTTTTTTATGACAACGTTGGAATGTTTCCAAAAGCCACTTCCTCATATTTGATTAGTCCTATTGTTCTTGTCAACTAATATGTTCCACTGAGCATGCACATGAGGCCTGCTTTATGGTTGTGTAGATTAAGTGCGGGTTTCTAAATTTAAAGCAATGGTTTTATATGTATATATATATTTTTTTTTCCTTTGGAAAGTCGACTGATGTAGGTTTTGTTTCCTTGGTTCACAGGTAGGTGTCACAATTGCTTTGAACAAAGCGAACAAGCCATCCCCCCCACCTCTCTCTCCCTGCCCAAGCTGTTTTAAACTAACATTTGCTCTTACGCGGATCCTTTTGTGTGCCACTGTACACCCACGGACTACAGAGCACCTGCCTATAGAACAATAACACGTGCGATTATGGAAATGAAAAAAAAAAGAAAATAAAAGAAAAATGGAGCGAATTTTTAAGGCACTATAGCCAGCCTGGTTTGGACGAACTGTTGAGTGATTGATTGATGGATGAAGTACTTTATCCCAACATATGTGACTTTTCGATGAGGAGACTTATTTCTCAGGATCCCTATAGTAGCTTCATTGCCAGCATCGCGCGCGCGGGGCATGCTAGACCCCCTGTCGGACTTTATGTGCTAGAGGTGTGAAGTGTAACGAGACTGGTATAAACTTGACTAAGAGTGGAATACATTTGATATTTATTTTTGTAATGCCTATAATTTATGCAAGTTGTATTGCAATGGTAACTGAGCATTGTTTTGTAAATAAATCATGATTGGTTTTTATTTAAAAAGCCGAAGTTACACGATGTTGCTAACAAGGAGACTTTTACTAATTTATATCTCTTGATTGTAAATAAAATGCGCTAGTCTGCACTGGCACCATTTGGACTGGCCTGTTTTTCCACACTTAATGCTATAGTCTCATTTTCTCATATCCTCAAATAGATTATTATTGCAATCATAATTTATACGTGTCAACGTAATAGACAAATTCAGACCCTAAAACTGCGCCAAATTACGCGGCACCATTTCAAACTCGTCTTGTTTAATTTCTACAAAAGTGCGTTTAAAATCTCGGGTGTGTGTGCATATGCAGCGTGCATGCTGATGTGCTCTGGATGGCAGGGAATAATAGAGGCTGCTTATAATCCAGGCCTTCATCTATTTTTCAGCGTGATGAATACAGGGCTGGAGAGGACGCGTTATGAGCTCCCGGCGGGGTTGAGATGGTCAGTCGGGCTTCATTATAGACTGATATTGAACGATCCATAAAATCGTGTCTAAACATCTGCCAGCTCCGATTTTTTAAAGTAAAGCCTTTCGATATAGCAATTAAAAGTTATGCCATATTCTTAAATGTAAAGAAATATAATGGAGATGATAATAATAATAACGCGATATAATATCAAATATAACTGGTATTATTATAATAGACAAATCTAATTGTAAATACCGATTTTAACCAATTAAATAAGCATTGCACATAATGCAGGTTCCAAGCTGACTGTAACACTTCACGCGCGTTTAACGCCGTAACACACACTGCGACGGATTCTGTCGCTTTTCTGGATAATATCACGCCAGATGTTGTCATCTGCGCTTGTGCACATGTAGGCCCGAGCGAAAGGCTTCATTATTAGAGGTGAATTATTGAAATGCAGCCTTTAATCTCAGGTGGGATCCCGGGGGGGTCCGAGCACTGTTGTCAAAATGGCACCACGGGCGGTTTCCATTCATACTCCCTTCAAATGTCAACATTTGTTCTCAATAAAAAGAGTTATTGTTTCTGTAAAACAGCCTTTGAAAACATGAAAGAAGTGCAGGCACCTCTGTGTGATTGGGATCAGGTAAAGGTGAAGTGCAGGCGCGCGAGAAGAAACCTGTGATTTGCGACAGAGAGAACAGGGCATTTATTCATCAGTTAAGCAGATTTCAGACAGTATTTTCGAAGCCGCTTGATGATTTAATGCAAATAAAAATAATAATAATAATTAAAACGAAGATATTTTCATGCAGTTATCAGGATTTGTTAATAACAGCAAGATATGCAAAACGAAAACACCCAAAGACAGATAATTTGATAGTCAGCTGTTTTATGAAAAACGTCTAAGCGTCTCTCTGCATGTGTGTTTGTGCAACGCATGCTGATCCCGCATAGTTCAGGCAATCCAAGCGCATTAAGACACTTTCTGAAAGCTGCCTCTAATGGCCTCCCTCTATTCTGCACCGTTTATCTTTACAACTTGAATCTACCATTAGAGTCAGGCCGTAACTAACATTGCAGGTCAGGAGAGGAGAGAACAAGTATTAACCAATCGAGTCCATGTGGGTTTAATAAGATACATCAAAGTCTGCGAGGCTCTAAAGTGAGTCCTGGGTCGGTTCTTCCATAAAGGTGTCACAGAAGATGTCCTCCCAGTAGACTGATCAAGGCATGAGACAGGCATTGGTCCACACTGGCTCTAAATAAGACTGTTATAGCCGTCAGCCTGCCACTCGGCCTCTAGCTCCTGACAGATACAGTAGATCTCAATTAACGCATGCACGGGGTATTTGTTTTTTAGGGAAGCTGTTTTAGGACCTGCTGTTTATTGTGCGATGTCTGTTCATTTCACCTTCCCAAAAAAATCGCGTTTAGCTGTTAACACGTAGTCAGCTTATGATTTTGTGGATTTGTCAGCTTTTAAAGAATAAACCGTGCTTTTGGAAAGTAGGCATATTTAATGTTTTTTTTTTCTGGGTGGATATGTATTGTGTTACTTTGTAGAAAAAAAGCATGTTCGTGAATGATCAAGGAGGGCTGATTGAACCTAAACAGTGGCAAAATGACAAAGAAAGCAAAGAGAGAAGAAAGACACACATCGGTGGAGAGTGTAATAAGTGTGTGGATGGCTCTGATAGCGCAGTAGATGAGGGCAGGCCGAGGGAATGCTATTCTTTAATATGTCACTGTTTGCACTAATAAGAGAGGTAACTAAATATCGTTAAATATCGTCTCTCGCACGCCCAACTAATTTCAAATAAAAATAAAAATGTGATTACAAGCACTTAAAGATAACACTTAGAAATTAAAGCAAAGACATAATAAGTTCACGCAAAATCACTGCTGTCAGTGGTTTTTTAGGTTTTTAGGTTTAGGTTTCATACAAAAATGTGCTCATATATATCATTATTATTATTACTCTTATTATTTTCATATTTTATACATAATTGTTATACACCGACTATCGAAGGTGTTTTAGTCATATATAAAAGTAATGCACAAAATGAATCCGAAGCATTACAGAATGTGATGCAATATTAGTGTTAATATTAGTGACACAGTCGCGGTTTGTTCCACGCACAGGTGTCATATGTACTGCTCTCGCAGGATCCCGTGATCTGATGTGATCTCATCTGATCTCGCGCGTCACGCGCTTCTCTCTGTTAACACCGGGATATCATTCAAGGACGATGGCCGCGTTAATGAGCCCGGGCTCACGCACCAAGGCAAGCATCGGGTCTCCATTAGCGTCTCGGGCTCAAGTTTAAAATAAGCCACGCGTACGCACGCAGGGTCTCGCTCTGGGCTCTTCTGTTTCCACCTGTGCCTCTCTCCGCGGCGCACACTGCATTTCGCTCAAGCCTCGCAGACAAACACAATATCAGCCCAGCGAGGTCCCAGCAATATCGCCGCTAATTAAAATTCTGTTTAGCGGGTGCTAATGGGCACGTTGGCCTTAACTCGCGGTTCGTCGACTAAAGCGCGAGACATGGGCAGATTTTCACGTTTTAGAGGGCCGTGTTCAGCTGATAGCATCTGCTCCAGGCTAGCTCGGGGTCAGGCCTGTGCTTGCCTAAGTCATTAGCTCAAATTACTCTGCTAGTTTCTCTCAAGTTGTGCAGGGCTCAAGCACTAGATCTCCCCCGGCTGCCTGTGGCTCCCTTGGAAGCCAATACTCTCCGAGGGGATCAGGGCGGCATTAACCCTCTATCCCCCGGAGAGGTCACCGATGCCCGCGCCTCCCCCGGACAGATATAGCTAATGCGACTGGAGGAGCAGGATCTATCGGGTAGCATCTCGCCGGCCAGATCCCGGCAGGATTCTTGACCCTTTGACGTTCTCTGAGTTTGCTTACACAGAAGTTTACACTGTTAAGTCGGCCTGCCTTTCTCTGAAAGTGGGAACTACAAAACCCAGAATCCCTAAACCCTTCATGACGTCCTTTGGTTGAAGGAAAGCTGCAGATCTTGGAGACCACTTTCTTCATCCTCCACCCTTTCTGTGTAATTACTCACTCACTCAAGGTTATTGCTGCAAGATGCTAACTAATTAAGGTGCGTGTGTGAGATGAAGCAATGAGTCAAATCTAGTTTTGCTTCAAGACCCAGATTTTTCATTGGACTTCAAGTGACCCAGCACATAACCAACGCTGTTTAAAAATAACTAGCATGTAAAAACTTAGTTTCAATTAATTAAATTGGTAATTCACTACTGGCAAGATGGGCTTTTAATACAACTCGGCAGTCTTTGCAGTAGAAA
>NW_015505833.1:950817-964823 GCF_001515645.1 Sinocyclocheilus grahami
GGGGGGGGGGGGGGGGGGGATTCAGAAATTGGTCTCTACTCGACAAGAGAAAAAGCCTGCTTTTCCAAAAACGGTATTACCCATAATGCACTTTTGATTTTGGCGCTGTCCTACTTTCGATTCGAGAGTCTGTGAGTGCGAATACAAACATGCAGAAATGTGATCTGTAGTTTTAACAAAAGCCCTGAAGCTGTCAAAAAATGTACACATTTTGATGACTTTAATAATTAAGTTTCAATGACGTTTGCTGACAAATAAATGGAGGTATCTGGATCGCATTTTGTTCATTGAAATAAATTACTGACATTGTAGCAATGCAAAGCTGATTGAAAACTGGTAAACTTCTCCTTTAATTAATTCATGAATTGCATTAGCATAATAATATGCAAAGATTTTAACATAACAGACTGAACAGGAGAAATGACATTGAATCGTTGGAAACAGCAGACAGAACAACACTGGGCTAAATTCTGTATAAAGCGTGTCTTTAGAGAGTGCTTCATGCTCTCAGAAGCAATAATTCATGGCACAAAACACACTGTGGTCGACGAGACAAACCGTGTTTACTTGTGTTGCAAGTGAAGCCATATTTAATATAGTCTGAATCATATTTTCTTGCACAGTGTTTGTGGTTTTTGAGGATGAAGGCGTGTCACAACCTGTCCAACTTGTTACAGTTATGTAATGGAATACTAAATAACTATGCATGATTATATGTTTAGGAGTGTTTTATTTATTGGTTTCCACCACTATAATAACCGTGCTTTACGGGGATTGCACTCTTGAATGGTGCAATGGATCAATCAGAATCAAGTGTTTCAGAGATCTGGTTAATAATAATTCCATATGCACACCCTCACACACTTCCACATGCAAATAGACATTCGTGTGCCTAGACATCATAAATCTATCAAACAAACAGCCTTCACATGCATGGTGTTTGTGGGCAGTACAATGGGGAAAAAAAAGGGAAATGTTCTGTAGAGTTGCATGCAAATCATCGCAACATTTCAAGACCTACTTCAGGCCTTTTGACACGAAACACCATAAATCAGCATTCGATTTTTTTAAACACTCCAGGGAAACCAGTAGCGAGTCATGAAATCATGCTGTCATATCCGTGCATCAGTGATGAGGATGATGCTGTGCTGATGATGGAGGAGCGCTTTCACACGTGAGGAGAAGTGTCTGACCTCAGATCTGCTGTGAAACACGGAGAGAGATCCGCAGGTGGAGGAGCACGAGCAGACGACACGCTTTCTCTTTCAGTTCTGCTGTGAGGTAGTTAAAGCGAGCATGACAGAACTTCATACCTTTTCCTCTCGCGTCCTCCCTCCAGTTGCGTTTGCCAGATTTTCTTGTTAAATGCTATCTGTCAGGTTTATCAGATAATTAGCAGCGGCTGCCTTTAGAGCACTTCTCTGTCTTTCCCCTGTCTGTCGTCTTTTTTGAAGAGAGTTTATTAGTGTTCAACAATGTCTAGAGAAAGCCGAGACACAGGAGAAACTCTCAGAGCTCTTTAAAGTGACGCTGAATCAACATCCGCTGTTGTGCAGCAAGACTTCAGACTCATCACCTGGAGAAGCCAAATGCATTGTGATTCATGTTTGTCAAGCAAGCAGGAAAGAACAGCAGTGAATAGATTTGAAATACTTAAAATATAGAAGAAAAGAAGGCAAGGACAAAAAGATTGTGCACAGTTTTACCTGAAAGTACAAAACAATTGATGTTTTTTTTTTTTTTTTCGTGATCAAAATAGTAAAGTCTAAACTCTTTCTAAGGAGGTTTTCCCTGCCACTGTCATTTGTAGGTTGCTCAATGATTCGTTATTACTGTTTTCTGCAAAGCTGCTTTGGAATAACATTTATTGTGAAAAGGTTTTTTTTTTTCCAGTGCTGCAGTGGTTGCTAAAATGTATAGAAAGAAATGAGAATTTAATGTAAACTGTAAAAAAAGAAAGAAAAAAAGAACTCAGATACATAAACAAATATGCATAAATGTTTTTTTTCACTGCCCCAGTGGATGTTAAAATTTATGAAATAACTTTTATTATTATTATTAAATTAGTGCCTCAGTGGTTGTTTGTTACTGTTTTCTGTAAAGCTTCTAGACCCTTTTAAATGCTATATATATATGTATAGCATATATTAATTTAAAATGTTTCTCTTCTTATTTTTTTGTAATATTTGTTTAAAAAAATAAAGTACATTTCTGATAATATTTTTATATTTATTTTATTTTATTTAATTTTTTGGCTCTAGTCTGATGAAAATTAACCAAGTTTGCGTCCACAGTAGAAATGGGATTTTGTCTTCATGTTTATGGGTTCATCATATTTGGGTGTAACTTTTAAAAAGCATTTTTCTCAAAGCACTCATTTGCACAACAATAAACACGTTGTTTTAGGTGAGCCGTAGCGTGACTAACAGCTCATCGAACAAAAACTGTGGGAAGACCTTCTGACATTTCAGAAAATGAAGAAAACAAGAACAGACATTGATCTTCTGTCCATGCGAGCATCTATTTATACTTCGGTTAAGGTCAATCTGGAGACAAACAGCATGTGGTGAGTTGTCATGAAGATTGAGAAGTGGAGTGCCAACAACTGCGGCCAGCCGAGCCTCGGCCTGTGTGAAAATATGTGTTACTGCTAGGTTTGAAACTGTATACGGCCAAAATGCTTCCTCGGCATGCTCTGGGACGCTGTGTTTTCTCTCATTATTTAGCATATTTCAGCAGTGGAAATGTCAAGAGTTCAGCCTCAGCTCTTTTCCTCAGAAACCCTCTAACGCTGATATAAGTCAAAGCCGAGAAGCTTATAAAATAGCTGAAAGGTATGAAAAGTAGTGTTTACTTTGGTCTGTTGCAGCCGCGCTCACACACGCTGCATAAATCAGCGCTTTCTCCTTTCTTATTGTCTCGCAACCATTATTCTCAATTACTTTCGACGTGTCTGTGAAAAAAGCATCAAGAGACCGTATTTAAGTATGTTATTAAGTTTCCAAAATGAAAAGTGATTAGAGAGTGCAACCAAAGTACAAGATACAAGGAGGCAAATGATTCTCCTGATAGGATTATAAAACGATGAACCACTTCAAAAAGGTTAATCTGCATATCTCATTAAGTATACACTGGTTTTAAGTCCACTAATAACAATAATGGTGTTGAAAAATGTGCAGATGAATTCCCTACGAAGCACTCCACTTTTATACAGAAAAACGCAAATTATTAACCAAAGACTTTCTCTGTTAAGTACATTTAAAAGCACAATTAATTGCCACAGATGTGAGGACCAAAGCAGCTGCTGCGTTGCCTTTGTAATGCATTATGGGAAGAAATAAAATGTATCTCCAGGGGTAGCATAGCCTGCTCTTTTCTTTGTTTGTTTGCCATATTTTCATATTTTCACAGTGCAGCCATGCACTAAACCTTCAGCTGTGCTTTAGATGAATAGCATGGACAGGAGTGATTCATCAGTCGTTAACGAAGTAAAGAGGAAAGCAACCTCACTGAAAGCAATCACCAGAGGTCTGAGATCAGATTCACATCGTAACACAGCACATTCACACAGACAGACATGCATATCATACCAGTCCACACTAAGCCCAGAGCAGCACAACAGCAACGAAACTGGTCTGAACATGTGAAATAGCTGTTATTATATCAAGTATACGTTGCTGGTTCAATTAAACATGAATTAGTGGTTGTTTGTGTCTTTTTCACTTCATCACGCCTTTGAAAGTAGAGCAGAAGCTAAAGGTGAACCTCACACTATCGATGCTGTAACTAGACTAACTGACTCTCTTTTGACAGACATTCAAATAATTCTGTATATTCTGATACCAGATAGCAAGTTGTCCTTACATTACAGTAATAGATAAACTTCCTTGACCTGAACAGTAGCAGCGGTGCTTTTTCGAATAGAAACCACTAGAGATTGGGATGTGTTTGTTTCTTCATCAGGTTTGTAGAAATGTAGCACTGCATCAGTGTCTCAGCAATGGATGCTCTGCAGTGAATGGGTGCCGTCAGAATGAGAGTCCAAACAGCTGATAAAAACATCACAATAATCCACAGCACTCCAGTCCATCAGTTAACATCGGGAGAAGACAAAAGCTGAAACTAATCCAGCATTAAGACGTTTTGAACTCAAATATATTGAGTCTATAATCCATAATAACGCTTCCTCCAGTGATAAAGTGCCTCTGCTGTTGTCTCTCACATCAGAATCAGCCACATATGTGTTTAGAGCTGTTTAAACGCTGCTTGATCTGTGCAGATTTCTCTCCTGATTCACACCAGAGCACTTTATCACTGGAGGAAGAGTTATTATGGATTATGGACTCGTATTTTAGCATCAGAAGCAATGGTTTGAAGTTGAAAATGTCTTGATGGATTTATTTCAAACATGCTGCTTGAGGGACTGGAGTCATGTGGATTACAAGTGTTGAGTGTATTTATTTTAATTTTTATTAAAATAAATATCTTATTAAGGATACTCTGGTTTCAAGTCCACTAATAACAATAATAGTGTTGAAAAATGTGCTGATGTGAATTCCTTTGTGAAGCACTTGGCTTATATATAGAATGCATTTTAAAAAGTTTTATGATTTAGTTAATTATTTGCTTTTTGTCAGCTTACAAAACATCATGCAATTCCTTTGCAACCCTGTACTAGTGTGCAACTGAAGGTTGACAAAAATGATATTTTAGCAGATGCATGCATTTAAAATGTACAGTTTTCCTGTGAAAATGAGCCCACAATTGACAAATGTCCCCTTGAACCCCTCTGAAAGTTTTTTATTTTCCTTTTTTTTTTATATAAAAACAAATGACCGGATTTAAAAGCAAATCTGTCAGTACACAAAACCACATTCATCAGGACATTTCATAGGGTCTCTGAAGGACATAATTAAAAAAGTGCAAGAATCTATTATTTATTATGCATAAGCATTTTTGTTAAGACATCTATTTTCCCACAAGTATTTCATGCAGTGAGGACGGTAAAAGCGAGATTCCTGTTTGAGGTTAACAGCAGCCCTGCCCCGTCCCACAAATGAAAAGGCAACCCTCTGGTGTGGAGATTTCACCGTACCCTCCTCTTCTATAAATAAGGTTCCTCCCCATCTGTGGCCCGCCAGAGTCTGAGGCTGTTTATGGTGGTATCTCTCGCATGCCTTTCAAAGCCCATCCGCACTCAGCCAAGTCACACAGGAATATTAGTCCTTTCTCATCTAATCAGTCCATCCTTACGCCCAAGACTTCAATTCATTAGAAGCTCTCAGTGATGCAGGCCAGCTGTTTCCCACCGCTTGGCAGAGAACGAGGTGAGGAAAGACAGGCAACCCAACCCACGGCTGCATTTTAAAGCTTTCTATTAGAGCTGTAATATCGGGCTGCTGTGTACACTAATTCAATCAGGTCCATACAGACCCACGCGTCTGCGGCTCTGACACAGAAGAAAGGAGGGATGAGTCTGCTTTTTCTTTTCAAAATGATAAGTTGCTGCGGCCGTCTGCCTGAGGAATGCGCAGACACATTAAGCTGGATATCAGAGCGGGGAGATTACGAGATGTATTGTGTCTGATTTGGACAGAAGTGTTCCTCTCTCAAAGAGAGGAGGGGAAGTAGTTTAAGGGGATCGAGAGGCAGCCATATATCTGCATGCGCTTGCTGAACGTGCCTGATAAAATATTGACTCGGCCATAATCTGGCGAGCTCCAAATAAAGCCTGGCTTGCTGATGGTGCGGCCGTGTTGAGTGTGTACCTGACAGCAGTTTCTTCAGAGAAAGGACACACTGTAAGGCTTAAAAAAACATACAGGAAAGGTACCGGTAATTGTCTGCAGTTAAAGGGACAGTTCACCTGAAAATTAACATAACAAAAAAAAAAAAATGAAAAAATTACATACTTTTAACAACAAATATGCTTCCTGCATGACATGTTGCTAGTGAAGAGCCTTATTTGTCAGCTGAGGTTGTGTGGATTACTTTGAAGCTGCCTAAATATGCATTTCAGACACTCAAAAGTGGTCTATAGCCCTAATCGGACAGTAATTGTTTCTGATGTGGACATCTGTAAACATGTATTTGCACGGCTTACTTTCTAGAGTCGTGACGTAATTAAAGAAGATATTTTGAAGAATGTAGGTAACCAAACAGATGCTGGTAACCATTGACTTGCATAATATATATACTGTATATATATATATATATATATTTATTTTTTATTTTTTATTTTTTATTTTTTTCATATAAGTGAATGGTTACCAGCATCTGTTTGGTTACCTATACTCTTCAAAATATCTTCTTTAATTACGTCACGACTCTAGAAAGAAAGTCATATACAACTTGGATGGCCTGGAGGTAAGTAAATAATCAGGAAACTTACATTTTTGGGCTTAACTATTCATTGCAGACATTTCCTCTAACATTAAACCCCAACACAATGCAATGCATCATTCAAAATATGGGGAAAACACCAGTGAAAAATCAATATGGAAACATCCTTCACATTGAGATGGCACATTGTGCCGTATTTTTACAGACTTTCCTTCGAGGGAAGGACACACTCTCTTTCTCTCACATGAGCGGACCTTCGTGTCGAAAGAAGAGGAAAGCTGTCCCCTCAAAACCCCCGTCTCCGTCAGCACTGGACTTGTTCCGCACTCGTTGTGCGTTTGGAGCAGAAATACAGGGCAGAAGAGTCTGAGGTGTAAATGAGAGCAGCAGGTGCGGAAGTGTCACGAAAACACCTCGGGGCCCAAAGCCAGCTATTCAAATGATGCAGGCCTGTGTTTTCCGCTGATCCTCAGATCTGTGTGCAGCCTTGTCTTGTATGAACTGTCAAAAGACAACATATAACTAAGAAGTCTTTGAGAGGTCAAGTCAAGTCAAATTGATTCGTGTAGCACTTAAATAATAGATATTTATATTATATTGTCATACTGTACAATGTCTATAATGCCTTAGTGCTTTACCATAGATCAGTCGGTTTTGTTCTGTTTAGAAATTTAAATATAATTCGGTTTTATTATTTTAAGAGGTTTAAATATCGGTTGATTTTGTTCTGTTTTTTGGTATGAGTCAGTTTTGTGCTAGTGAAAAAACATTATAATAAAAAGTAGTGCTGAGGTCTAAACTAAAGTTGTACTGAAGTATATTTGATTGTGCTAAAGTTGAACTATTGCAAGTATACTTCAGGGAAACTTTAAATATCTTGCATTTAAAAACCGATATTATACAGAGATTGTCTTAAGTGATATGTCAATAAATATGTTAATGGATTTGAAGCATACTTAGCATGAAATAAATGTCTTTTGAATAAATTATGCCATAGTTTTTTTTTTTTACTATAGTGTTCTATTAAGAAATTTAAATATCGGATGGTTTTGTTCTAGTAAAATATTTCAATATTGGTTGTTTTTCTTCTGTTAAGGGATGTAAATATTGCTCGGTTTGTTCTAAGCAGGAGTTAGTTATTCTCAAAAGGTATTCATTAAATATGATTCGTTGTCAAAGGTGAACGGTCTGAAGAACTCTGATGCTCAAACGTAACTAAGAGATTTAGATAATGGCTTGTTGTGGTGAAAGAAAGCATCGGGGAAGATACAACTGGTTGTCTTAACTGAAAAATCAGCTGTTAAAGAGTCTGATGTGAGTTTAACAGTTTCCAAATTAAGAGATCAAGGAAACCGCTGTGTAAAGGAATCATTATAACTGAAGATAAATACAAGCGTTTCAAAGGCCTTTAAATAGCAAACATTAGTAATTAAAAACACTGCATTCAGAGATGATATGTGTGCCATTAACTACACCTCTGGCTTTAAGGTGTGTCTGTGTGTTTACTTCTAAGCAAAGATGTTTCCACCTCATGCATTATTTTCATTGATGAGCCTCATAAATATAGTCATACAGACTTATTGTATGGTGCCTTTTTTGTCCTTTTCAGAACATAAATCACCATGCATTAGTTTATGTTGAAAACTATGTCAAAAATAAGTCGGGTCAGAACAACACGAGTGTGAGTAAAAGATGACACAATTTACATTTTGGGTGAACTACTAAATAAGACATGTTCGAAGGTTTGGGTTAAATGTTTTAAACTTGTCCACGGCCTTCTGTGAACCCAGCAGATGAAGCATTGCACGCTAGCGTGTCCTCAGCGAAGGTTTGTGTTGCACTGCCCCCTCTGTGCCGTATCTGAAAGAACACATGTGCCTCCTTCAGAAAGCGAAGTATGAATGAACTGCACAGCTGAAATGACAGCGCTGTGCTCGGGTCGGCGTGTAGGATTTCACTCCTGCTCTATGTCCTGCATCTCACACGCTTCGTGAAACATACAATTATGACAAGCCCAAGATCGCAATCAAATGCTTTCGCAGGCCGTCCCGTGCAGACGGGTGAATGCATGCTCTCCTTCACGTGTGTATTTGCACGACTCGCTGCCCTTGGCCTTGATACACCACACCTGTTTTAGTAATAAAGACATGCATGCACACTAGCAGCAGATCGGGCTGCCCACGGGCCCAGGGGTAGAGCGTTGTTTCTCCCACCCTCTGATGGCAGATGTGTTTAATTATTGCTATAAACACCACTTCATGCATGCCCATTCTGCCTCACAGCACACTAAAGAACTAAACAGATTGTATAACACAGTGTCCTATTGCTGTCTGCGAGGGATTTGGAAAATAAAACACTTCCTTTTTGACTTTCGTTCGGTTGGCAAGGGCCACACAGAATGTGGAATGCACTCCCGGGGCACGGGGCGGGAGGGGGTTGTGGGAAAACTTTAATTAAAAGCTTGTCAGTGCAATTTCACCTGGGCGAAACAACCCCTCCAGGCTCTGCTGGCGCTCCGTCTGCGGCAGGATGGCTTGGGAATGCGGCTGAATTTGGGAATGCTTTTGCTGAAGGCCAGCGATGCAGTCGGAGCAGCTACTGTGGGGTTTAAAGGAGCTCTGGATCCTCTGGCGCCCGTGACCGCGCTCTCACCCGGTGGCTGCTCTCCAAACACATCTTTTATCCTCATTCATATTTCAGTTTTGTGATCTGTATCTGTTGCGGAGCTGAAATGTGAGTCTCAAAAAGCTACAAAAGGATTCTGTCTTCACGGCGCGCTCAGCCAAGTCGACCAACACAGGCACGAATATCCACTGCGTGGTACTTTGGAGTCAGTTGAACTCTGAGGGCAAAAATATGACAATCAGAAGAGCAAGAGATGAGCAAGATGTATATACTGAAGAGATGATCAGTATATTGTGAACATATTGAGCACTAGGAAGATCTTCCATTCACTAAACTAAACACAATTACATGGTTGCACATTCAAACAACGCTGGCATTACAGCATCACTGTATAAGGGGGCGTTCACACAGAATGCGTCTTTTCATTCTCTAGTGCTACTTTTCCATTGTTTTTCTAGATGGACGTGTTTGACCGTTGCGCTCACGTCTCGTGTCTTTTGCAGCATTTCACACACGACTCGCACTCGCACCAAGTTAAAAAAACCTGAAGAACAGCTTATCCAGTGGAGTTTCCACGATGACTGTCGAGTGAACCGAACATCTTTCTCAGATGATGCTTCTGTTCAGCAGGAGCACAACGTCAAGGCTTCCTGAAACACTGGCAAACAGCAACCACACAAGCACTTCAGACTGGAAAACAGAAGTGTCTCTCATGGACAGGAATAAAACCTGCAGTGCCACATTTAGCAGCAGAGCAGTTACTGTGTTAAGAACAACTTCAGATAGCTTGATGCACACGCAGCGGTGTTCCCTCAAATGACTGAGGCCTGTCACCGTGCTAAATTAAGAATTTGAGATAGTTTGGAAACTTGCCTCTAACAGGTCATATTACACAGAAATATTAAAATCAACAAGCAGATTTATGCTCAGGCATGACTTGTTAACATGTTAACATAAAATGTCATAGAAGTATGGAAGCCCATTTCTGTCATGAAAAACAAACAAACAAATAAATAAATAAATAATAAATACTTTTTTAACTCACAAAATTTGAGAGAAAAAACATTCAGAACTGCAAGATATAAACTCAAAATTGTCAGATGCATGGAAAAAAGTCTGACTTGTGAGTTTAAAAAGTTTTAAAAAGTGCAATTATCTTATTACCTTTTTTATTTATTTATTCTGTGGCGAAGAAAACTAAATTGAATAGCGAGATGTAAACTCAGAGTTTCTATTTTGCCATTTAGATTTTTTTTTCTTGGAATTGTGAGAAAGTGTAAAAAAAGCCATTGAAAAGGGAATTATTTGAATTAAAATACCTTTCAATAAAAAATAAAAAAACGTCTAAATTGTTATTCATTCATTAGCAGAAAAAAAGCACATTTGCATAGTTTTAATACAGAAGTACAACATCATCAAGATCATATAAGATCATCATCCAAAACCATTAGAAATGATACCCGTGACTCCTGTATAATATAAAAAATAAGTACAGCTTGTGCGGGATTAACTGAAGTCAAAGCAGATCTAAGACTGTTTGCTAATGGCCGTGATGCATGTCAGTGTTTTCAGGGGTATATACGGTTCTGCAATTACAGAATTTGTTTAAATGATAAACTTTTAAACGATTATTTTGTTTAACACAGACTGCAGCCAGGTCTCTTAATGGTGCACACATCAGTTTTAATCAAATGCATGATGTGCATAATGGCAGATGTAAGCCTTTAATATTTCAATGGAGCTGCTGCGGCCCAGCTGGGAATGCTGGGAACTTCCTAACGTTTATGAGATGTGAGGGCGTCTCTCTCAGGAATTAGCCTCATGGCCTCTCTGTCATATGACCTCAGTTATTGGTGAATGCATCTGGGCATGTCTTACTGGATCTGATTAGGTGCAAATGAAATCTTCATCCACTGTCAGAGCAGATTAAAGAAATGAGACGAAGGGTGCCTTTGTTCATGTTGATAACATACTGTAGCTGAACTACAGTACTGCTGTGGGAAACCTGAAAGCATCAGCCTTTGGAGAATCGGTTGATGTTTAAGATTTTAACTAATATATTTAAATAAAAGCTGCATAACACATACTGAGGTGTATTTCAAGACACAATGATAACTAAAACTGCACAAAATACAAAATATTGCTGAATAAAATCCGATATATGTTTCTTACTAATTTTAGGGTGCATTGCATTGCATTAAATTGCATTGCATTAAAACAATAAAATGAAAATAAAATGAAATAAAACAATATACAAAAATAAAAAAATAACAATACAAATATAAAATAATATAAATCGTATAGATATTACCACATGTTATATATGCTATACATTACAGATGTGAAAATTATATATGGCATTATAGGTAACAAATATGACATTATCACTGTGATATAGGGCAATACATTATGTTTCTGTATGGGCTGGTTTGGGGAAAAGAGGAATTATTTAATGTCACAGCACAATTGCAAGTACTGTTTTGGTCACTTGTGCAGCAGACAATGGCAGTCATGTGTGTTTTGCAATGCAGATTCGGGCCTGCGACTGGCAGCAGTAAATCCATTTGCTCGTCGACGAGGGTCTCTCTGCCCAGGCTGGGAATTAGTGTTTGGGGAGGGGGATCTACCGGCTTCCACTGATAACGTGCCGCTGAACTAGCCAAAGACTGTCTGCAGGCATGCATTAAGCATCTCGATGGCACTTACCAAACCCTTATTCTGCCTCCACCGGCTCTTCTCTGAAAGCATGGGCAAGCCTTTGATATGGAACTACGGAAAGCAGCTTTTGACTGATGGAGTGTTTTGGGGAGATACTGAACAGTCTGTGCATCTGTCTGCACATTTGACACGCAATTTGTGCATGCGTACTTTTGTGCAAAAATGTGTGAAAAAGAGACATGGAGGCAGAAAGCAAGTCAAAAAAATGAGGAAATAAAATAAAAAAATAAAAAACAACATTGACATATATCCTAACAAACCATACATCAACGGAAAGATTATTTAAGAGATGCATACATCTCAAATGGACCCTTATGACTGGTTTTGTGGTCCAGGGTCACATATTAGTGTTGTTGGCTTATTCAATCCTTTTCTCACTGAAATTATCTAACAATCTCATCACAGTCTCATTAGCAAAACTCATCAATACCAAACTACAGTGTTCATTCCAACTTCCCTTCAAAATACTGAACAGCATTTAATGGGTAAAAAACAGACTCAATAATCAGCTGACACTCAACTCAACGGTTTTTACGATCGCTATGACAATTTTTTCAATACGTTTAACAATTTTCCTAAACTCTAAACACAGTTAGCACAACATCCGTCTGTGTAGGCTATACAATCAACACATTTCTTGTTGCTTTGACACAAAATGCATGCAGTTAACACAAATTTAAAGTGCTTGAACTTCGTCTACGCACAAGCTCAACCAAGACCAAAACAATGTAATTTTACTGGCAAATTTTCAAATGCTTTCACATTGTATGTCAGAATAGATAACATCATGTTCTAAACCTAACGTATAGGCTAAAGTCAAAGTGAACAGCTGTTCACATTGTGAATTGAAGCACAAATATGTCCCCCTGTATTTTATTTTATTCCATAGCTAATGAGAAACAGCTGATTGAAGTTATGCAAATATATACATTACAGCTGATTCCCATCTAGGAAACACACTCAGGTGTTGAGGTTCTTTCAGTCACATGACCATGTGATATACAGTACAAGAGAACCTCTCTGGGCTGATCTTGTGTGGAAAAGTGCACTCCTGCATAAATGTGAGACTTTAGAAGACCTGCACGAAAAGACTGGTGCCAGAGGTAGAAAGGGGACGGGTGGGAAACCACTTGTCAGTATATGTGATCACATGAAATAATGTGGCATTCCACCATTCCCGTGCAGTCACAGACTAGTTTGACACCCATTCGAGAATGATGTCCATTTTCCTTGCCCCTTACTCCACTTTCCTCAACCTCATTGAGGAGTTTTTCTCAACCTGGAGATGAAAGGTTTTTGACCAGATGTCCCTCCTGGATGCAATGGATGCTGCATGCCAAGACATCACAGCTGAACACTGCCAGGGGTGGATAAGGCATACCAAAACTTACCTTGCCAGAGAAGAAGATATCAGGTGTGATGAGAACACGTGGCCAAATGCAGAAGACCGGGCAGATTAGAATATTTTTTATTTATTTATTTGTATTCATCTGTGGCTTTCTCTGTTTGTATGTTTTGTACTTTTATATAATAAATGGCAACTGTATTGCATATTTGTGTTATCTTGCAGTAATGTCCTGTTGCAAATAAAAGCCTTTACTTTAGTAATTCTGTCTCTGTCTTCTTTTTTCATAAACCGTACATTCTATAAAGCTACTCTGAGATGGGTCATTCATTTTTCGTATCGAATTCTTGTGGCAAAAGAAACAAAATGCATGCATTTACAAAACCCAATGAAACAAAAATGTAGAGAGGCTTCAAAAAAACGGCAAAACACAATTTATGCTCAATACAATATAGTAATATAAGGGCAGATCTGACACATAAAATAATGCAGTTTCTGTAATTCCGTCTGATGTTAGTGTTTTTATGATAATGTGCTATGATTGACTAAATGTTCCTGTTGGAAGAAAACATGTGTTAGTGTTTTGGAATAATTATTTGATTTTGAAACATGTTTGCAGTGTTTTTGTAGACATAGTGTATTGTGTCAGTGTATTATTGTATTTTGAGAATTAGTGTTGGAGTTTAGTTTAGAATGTGTGATTTTGAGCATGAAATTAACCGTTTTGCCAGTTGTGTGTTGTAGGTGTGTTGGTGCATTAAGAGTTCAGAAAAATTGTTAGGAGAATTGAAAAAAAAATGTCATAGCGATTGTAAAAAAAACTGTAGTTTGATATTGGTTTGATTGGATGAGAAATGTAACGCGATTAAAATGAACAGAATGTTGTATGGTGGAAAATTTGATAGAACGATTCAATAATATGAACAACGTGTTTCACTATCAGTGTCATTCACACACACACACACACACACACACA
>NW_015505833.1:965001-970796 GCF_001515645.1 Sinocyclocheilus grahami
TATAGGCTAAAGTCAAAGTGAACAGCTGTTCACATTGTGAATTGAAGCACAAATATGTCCCCCTGTATTTTATTTTATTCCATAGCTAATGAGAAACAGCTGATTGAAGTTATGCAAATATATAAATTACAGCTGATTCCCATTTAGGAAACACACTCTGGTGTTGAGGTTCTTTCAATTGCATGACCATACGGTATAGAGTAAAAGAGGACCTCTTCGGGCTGACCTTGTGTGGAAAAGTGCACTCCTGTATAAATGTGAGATTTTAGAAGACCTGCACAAAAGACTGGTGCCAGAGGTAGAAAGGGGACGGGTGGGAAACCACTTGTCAGTATATGTGATCACATGAAATAATGTGGCATTCCACCATTCCCGTGCAGTCACAGACTAGTTTGACACCCATTCGAGAATGATGTCCATTTTCCTTGCCCCTTACTCCACTTTCCTCAACCTCATTGAGGAGTTTTTCTCAACCTGGAGATGAAAGGTTTTTGACCAGATGTCCCTCCTGGATGCAATGGATGCTGCATGCCAAGACATCACAGCTGAACACTGCCAGGGGTGGATAAGGCATACCAAAACTTACCTTGCCAGAGAAGAAGATATCAGGTGTGATGAGAACACGTGGCCAAATGCAGAAGACCGGGCAGATTAGAATATTTTTTATTTATTTATTTGTATTCATCTGTGGCTTTCTCTGTTTGTATGTTTTGTACTTTTATATAATAAATGGCAACTGTATTGCATATTTGTGTTATCTTGCAGTAATGTCCTGTTGCAAATAAAAGCCTTTACTTTAGTAATTCTGTCTCTGTCTTCTTTTTTCATAAACCGTACATTCTATAAAGCTACTCTGAGATGGGTCATTCATTTTTCGTATCGAATTCTTGTGGCAAAAGAAACAAAATGCATGCATTTACAAAACCCAATGAAACAAAAATGTAGAGAGGCTTCAAAAAAACGGCAAAACACAATTTATGCTCAATACAATATAGTAATATAAGGGCAGATCTGACACATAAAATAATGCAGTTTCTGTAATTCTGTCTGATGTTAGTGTTTTTATGATAATGTGCTATGATTGACTAAATGTTCCTGTTGGAAGAAAACATGTGTTAGTGTTTTGGAATAATTATTTGATTTTGAAACATGTTTGCAGTGTTTTTGTAGACATAGTGTATTGTGTCAGTGTATTATTGTATTTTGAGAATTAGTGTTGGAGTTTAGTTTAGAATGTGTGATTTTGAGCATGAAATTAACCGTTTTGCCAGTTGTGTGTTGTAGGTGTGTTGGTGCATTAAGAGTTCAGAAAAATTGTTAGGAGAATTGAAAAAAAAATGTCATAGCGATTGTAAAAAAAACTGTAGTTTGATATTAGTGTATTGTGTCAGTGTATTATTGTATTTTGAGAATTAGTGTTGGAGTTTAGTTTAGAATGTGTGATTTTGAGCATGAAATTAACCGTTTTGCCAGTTGTGTGTTGTAGGTGTGTTGGTGCATTAAGAGTTCAGAAAAATTGTTAGGAGAATTGAAAAAAAAATGTCATAGCGATTGTAAAAAAAACTGTAGTTTGATATTGGTTTGATTGGATGAGAAATGTAACGCGATTAAAATGAACAGAATGTTGTATGGTGGAAAATTTGATAGAACGATTCAATAATATGAACAACGTGTTTCACTATCAGCGTCATTCACACACACACACACACACACACACACATATATATAAAAATACATTGTTTTGTCAAACATTTATTTATTTAAGAAAGATCAGAACATTTCTAATTGTTTGCAATCTTTTGACAGAACTTCTTTTCATTTAAAGACATAATTTATCTTTTAAAGTTTTAACAAAACTTGAACTTGACCTTGAACTTATGCAATAATGCATTATAGACATTACAAGTATGACTTTCTATAAAGCTGCTTGGAAAGGATGTGCATTGTGAAAAGCGATATAAAAATAAATGTGATTTGACCTCACGAGCACATTTTAATCATCAAAGTATGTCAGAAATGAATTACAGTAACAGTTGCATGGAACTAAGTAAATGGATGTACATTGCGTTTTTGAGTGTGATATGAAAGAGGAAGTGGGTCTCTTTTATGTAGTGAACATTTAATGTTGAATACAATGCTCAAGTAAAGACTGAAGGGAATGAAAACACGATGTTAGAAATCAAACTGCAGAACAATCAGGGCTCAGGAAGCATTTCTGCCACAGGCTTTAAGTGTGGACTTCATTAGTACATTGACAAACAGTCAGTCATTCACGTTAATCAGTAATACGTACCGCGGTTTAACAACAAGTTACGGCACATCTGCATTCTTTGGCGTAAGATGGACCACCTACCCCATGAAATTCAATCATTCTGGGTTTACCTATATACATCTCTCACATAGATTTATTCACAATACAACACTCCCTTGTAAACTATCAGGCCTGTTATGTCAGCTTTAACAACTCGCTTTTCTGGTTTCTATGAGGAAATATATTTTGATTTACTGATGCACGTAAACGCAGCAGAGGGAAGGCCCTCGGCTCCCAACGATCAAATGACAAAGAATACCTCAATCAATACAGATTCTTTCCATCAAAAATGACCCGTGGTTAAACACAATCCGCAAAACCGCCCCGAATGCCACTTCTCACAAACGCTCTCGTGACTCGCGCCTTCAAAAGAAATCTTTAATCACCCACGGCTGCTCATTTAGCAATGTCAAAACACAACTATACTCTCTGCAATATGAGTAAGCACACGAGTGAAAGCATCCAAGTCGGCTGGAGGGATCGAATCAATGACAGATAGGTTAATACCGACTGCAGAGAGAGAATTTGACAAATTAGAGCAGCACCTGGGCTGTGATTTATCAGGCTTCTGTGATGTGCCTGCTGGGGATTTCAGAGAGAGAGAGAGAGAGAGAGAGAGAGAGAGAGAGAATACGAACGGCTTACACACAGGAGCGCTTTTTTCCAAATTATTAATAGCATTCTTGACCACAATTCATTTTGACAAATCGCTACTCGGGGTATTAGGATAGTTTGACTGTGTCTAACACTGCCTCATACTCCTGGTTTGATAACCTCCCATCTGCAAGCTCCTGTAGGATATTTGATGAAGAGATATGGCAGATGGCATTGCAGAAATTCTCAAGGCAATAACCTAAACATTAAAGGGATGCAACGTCTCGTCCGACTGTCAGAAAGAGAGACGTGTGAGTTTAACTGCTGGAAAGCAGAAACACGCAATTAGTCAGCTGTCAGACAGGCTTTTCTTCACGGATCGAACACGCGTCAATCAAGAACATCTCTGTATAACTGTGAATATCTCTGTCAAAACACATAACATTTCTACTATGATGTTTAGCCCGGGCTGAGCTGATGAAAACAGTTTGGTTCAGAGGATGAAGAAATTCTCAAGGCAATAACCTAAACATTAAAGGGATGCAACGTCTCGTCCGACTGTCAGAAAGAGAGACGTGTGAGTTTAACTGCTGGAAAGCAGAAACACGCAATTAGTCAGCTGTCAGACAGGCTTTTCTTCACGGATCGAACATGCGTCAATCAAGAACATCTCTGTATAACTGTGAATATCTCTGTCAAAACACATAACATTTCTACTATGATGTTTAGCCCGGGCTGAGCTGACGAAAACAGTTTGGTTCAGAGGATGAAGGCTGAGCTGCTGCTCAAATGATTTTATTGATATAACTAACATATCAGATATTTGCCCTTGTAAACAAGAAGTATGCTTAATTGTATTGAATGTGCACTTAAAACACGCCTTCCGAAAAGCCCAGTCTGCTCTGATTGGTCAGCTGGCCCCAGTCTATGCTGATTGGTCAACTGGCCCCAGTCTATGCTGATTGGTCAGCTGCTTAGAGCGTGTGTTGGAACTGTATACAGAGACGTTATAAAATCATCCTCTACTCTGTGAAGCAGCAGAAGCTGTGATGGAGGTTTTATTGTGCTCCTGCGGGGACACGTGGATCTCTGTGACACACAGCAGAGGGAGAGAAGCAGTGATTGATGTGTGAAGGGACCACTCTGCACTGTGACCCTTCAAATGGCTGCTGTCTGTAGGGCAATAGCGGGTCAACTGTCAGGGCATGCTAAAGAAAGTCCTTGAACCACGAGCGGTATATCAGCTCATCTGTCACCAAAGGGAACATGGAATAGTTGAAGTCAATGCTTGTAGTTCTTTTCTTTTGTTACATAATATTACTCCACTTAATAATGACGGAATGAGGATTGAACAGCATGCAACTAATCACTTAAAAAATAACTTGCATTAATTGAGACATTTTATCCTTTAGGGAAGAAGAAAAAAAATATATATATATATATTTTTTTTTTCTTGGTAATGTCAAAGGCCATGTGTCTACTCAGATGAGTTGCATGACATGCTTAAAAACCATATCACAAACATTGCTTTCCTAGTATTTCCGTCTTTTTTTTTCAACAATAAATATTGAGCATTCATGAATCAAGATACATTTATTTTAAAAGCATAATGACACAAGATATTAAGTCTTGATTTCTAAAAAAAATAGGAAAAAATAAGTTTGAGTTTTTACTCAAAACAAAACAAAAAAAGAAAAATAATATTGTTTTCCCTTTTGATTCAGATATTTTTTCTTGCTCCATTTGTAGATATTTTTTTTATTTCAGAAAACTTAATATCTTAAGTCATTATGCTGCTCAAGTCAAAACTTGCATTTTTTTTTTTGCAGTGCATGAACTATGTAAATCACAAATCTGCCGGTGTTTTATGCAATCGCTAGTTTTCCCATGTAGACATTTTTGCATATTTTGCATATTGCATATTTTTGAGCCTATGCAGTTCAATTTTAAGGAGATTTTAGGGTAACACTTTATTTGTCTGTTACATGTACTTACTATGGTAATAACAATAAATGATGCATCATTACATGCAACAAACCTTAAACCAAACCATCATCTTAACCCTAACCATAAGAACATATAGTTAATAAATATTAAACAAATTAATTACACCGATGTTGTTTACTTTTGTGCAACATTTTCAGCTCTGCATCGGGTCACCACTTGATGTCCAACATAAACCTGTGTCCAGATGCAAAACCGTGCAAAAAGCTGTTTCAGGGATGCAAACTTATTTCTGTGGATCGCTCCATCTCAGAAGCGGTTTTGACACGACACGGTCAGCCGAGCGCTGAAGACACGAGGTGGAATACTGTAAGTGCACACACTCCAGTGAAGAGGACTCCAGGCAAGGTTACCTTCTCTTGTTTTGGCTCTCCTCATGCATGCTTTCAATGGTTCCCTGTCCCTCAGGCCCTTTGGAGAAGCAAACAATCCAGCCCCTCCTCGGGCAGTAACATCTGCTTATCCCTCACCGCCTGTAGCATGGCTCCAGGTTCCCTCTGGCTGGAGCACACAATGTCATTTTCTGTCATGAGCACAGAAATTTGTAGTGACAATGTTAAGGCTTTTAGAAGCTTTGGCCAGCTTAGGTTTGCTGCCAGCTCCGGCCTACACAGCAGAGATGATACGGCCCCTTGTGTAACTCTTTCCTCTCTTAAATTTCAGCAGGCACCCAGAGCGCAGCACTGCGTTATATGTTTTTATTCCCACATCGTTCTGCTTGCATTTTATTTTTTCTGCCAGTCCTGCTCTTTTTGGCTCCTTATTTCTCTTTTAGACCACAAGCTTTGCATGCTATTACTGCTGCTATGTTAATATATATATATATATATATATATATATATATATATATATATATATATATAAAGTGTAGTATTTTTAGTGTTTT
>NW_015505833.1:971898-996910 GCF_001515645.1 Sinocyclocheilus grahami
AATTCTTTAAAAATCCTACAATGTGATTTTCTGGATTTTTTTTTCTCATTTTGTCTCTCATAGTTGAGGTATACCTATGATGAAAATTACAGGCCTCTCTCATCTTTTTAAGTGGGAGAACTTGCACAATTGGTGGCTGACTAAATACTTTTTTGCCCCACTGTATTAAGTCTTGATTTCTAAAAAAAATAGGAAAAAATAAGTTTGAGTTTTTACTCAAAACAAAACAAAACAAGAAAAATAATATTGTTTTCCCTTTTGATTCAGATATTTTTTCTTGCTCCATTTGTAGATATTTTTTTTATTTCAGAAAACTTAATATCTTAAGTCGTTATGCTGCTCAAGTCAAAACTTGCATTTTTTTTTTTGCAGTGCATGAACTATGTAAATCACAAATCTGCCGGTGTTTTATGCAATCGCTAGTTTTCCCATGTAGACATTTTTGCATATTTTGCATATTGCATATTTTTGAGCCTATGCAGTTCAATTTTAAGGAGATTTTAGGGTAACACTTTATTTGTCTGTTACATGTACTTACTATGGTAATAACAATAAATGATGCATCATTACATGCAACAAACCTTAAACCAAACCATCATCTTAACCCTAACCATAAGAACATATAGTTAATAAATATTAAACAAATTAATTACACCGATGTTGTTTACTTTTGTGCAACATTTTCAGCTCTGCATCGGGTCACCACTTGATGTCCAACATAAACCTGTGTCCAGATGCAAAACCGTGCAAAAAGCTGTTTCAGGGATGCAAACTTATTTCTGTGGATCGCTCCATCTCAGAAGCGGTTTTGACACGACACGGTCAGCCGAGCGCTGAAGACACGAGGTGGAATACTGTAAGTGCACACACTCCAGTGAAGAGGACTCCAGGCAAGGTTACCTTCTCTTGTTTTGGCTCTCCTCATGCGTGCTTTCAATGGTTCCCCGTCCCTCAGGCCCTTTGGAGAAGCAAACAATCCAGCCCCTCCTCGGGCAGTAACATCTGCTTATCCCTCACCGCCTGTAGCATGGCTCCAGGTTCCCTCTGGCTGGAGCACACAATGTCATTTTCTGTCATGAGCACAGAAATTTGTAGTGACAATGTTAAGGCTTTTAGAAGCTTTGGCCAGCTTAGGTATGCTGCCAGCTCCGGCCTACACAGCAGAGATGATACGGCCCCTTGTGTAACTCTTTCCTCTCTTAAATTTCAGCAGGCACCCAGAGCGCAGCACTGCGTTATATGTTTTTATTCCCACATCGTTCTGCTTGCATTTTATTTTTTCTGCCAGTCCTGCTCTTTTTGGCTCCTTATTTCTCTTTTAGACCACAAGCTTTGCATGCTATTACTGCTGCTATGTTAATATATATATATATATCTTAAAATACCATAAATTGCCAAACCACACAAGATTATTAGCAGGGGATGCCTAATTGAATCAGGAGCAGTGAGCAAAGGAAGCGTGTGGTAAAGGAAGTGAAACTGGATGTCGCAATTAGCTGTCTTGTCAGTGCACACAGATATGCATGCTGTCTATATTTAATATTAATTTTACAGTATATCTCTTTCAAAACCAAGTGAGCTGACTACAGAGAGAGCATTTTAAGGCATCATAAACATGTGTGAAGGCTTTTCAGAAAGGTAGGCAACTTGACTATGCTGCTATATATATATATATATATATATATATATATATATATATATATATATATATATATATAAAGTGTAGTAATTTTAGTGTTTTTTTTACAGGACACATAGCATTCCAGATTTGAATCTGCGTCCACATGTCTCTTATTCTTTGTTCTTTACAGCACGGCTCCAACAGTCAAGTATATATTTTCAAATATGTGGAAATCTCCAACAAAGAAAATCTAGGCAGGTGTTACACACTTTATAAACGTTACAACCTTCTTCTTGTTCTGTCATATCTTCAAACTATAAATAAAACTGTCAAAAAGACCAGAGTTTACAGAATGAATTAATAAAAAATCACCTTTCAAAGCGTTGGGGTCAGTCTTTTTTTAATAAATTATTACTTATTATTAAATTATTAGGACACATTAAATTGATCAAAAGTGACTGTAAAGACATTTATAATGCTACTAAAGATTGTTATTTCAAATAAATGCTGTTCTTTTGAACTTTCTGTTCATCTGTGAATCCTGAAAAATAAAATGCATCACAGTTTCCACACAAATATTGTGCAGCACGACTGTTTTCAACATTGATAATAATCAGAAATGTTTCTCGAGCAGCAGATCAGCATATTATACTGATTTCTGAAGATCATGTGACACTGAAGACTGGAGGAATGATGCTGAAAATACAGCTGCGCATCACAGAAATACATTACAGTTTATCAGATATTCACACAGAAAACAGAAGAGACTTAAATCCAAACTTTTGAATGGTGTATATACACCGATCAGGCATTAGATTATGACCACTGACAGGTGAAGTGAATTACACTGATTATCTCTGGGTGGTGGGATGTATTAGACAGCAAGTGAACATTTTGTCCTCAAAGTTGATGTGTTAGAAGCAGGAAAAATGGCTGAGCGTAAGGATTTGAGTGAGCTTGACAAGAGTCAAATTGTGATGGCTAGACGACGGGGTCTGCAGCTCTTGTGGGGTGTTTCCAGTCTGCAGTGGTCAGTATCTATCAAAAGAGGTCCAAAGAAGGAACAGCGGGGAACCAGCGACAGGGTCATGGGCGGACAAGTCTCACTGATGCACGTCGAGAGCGAATCCAAAAGACGAGCTACTGTCTCTCAAATTGCTCAACACTGTAAAAAATAAATAGTTGCGAAAATGTATAAAAAAAAAAAACATTCTGTTCTGAATGTGTGTCACTGGACTAATTCACATGATGAATTGGTGAGTTTGTTGAAACCAGTTGAAAAATATAAAATTGCTGGGCTGTGAATGTGATCATAAGAATGTAATAAATCACATGTGTAAACAACAAGAATGTGATGACAGACAGTCATCTGCATGTGAAACTAGGTTTGTATTCAGATCAACAGTGGATTCCTAGTGAACTAGTCACTCTCAGTCTTTGTAATGTCTCTCTCTCTCTCTCTCTCTCTCTCAGATAACCTTGGCTGGAGGAACTAATCTGGGCCATTTGCATAGCAGATCCAGAGAAAGAGGAACCGTGTCTGAAAAGTCCCTCGTTGATGGGAGGGAGGTCACCGCCGATACTGCTGGAGAAGCACATTATCTGTGGACGCAGCGAGCAGAGCGGGGGGTTTGCGTCCCGTCCCGCCGAGCTCATCCACCTCCACCTTTACAGGTGCGCCAGCATTCCTCCGCTGACACAGACGGATGACATATTTATTAGCTTGTTAAACCGCAGCCTCCCCCATCCACCCGGCGCTCACCTAGCTAAATAAAACAATTGGCTCCTTCATTGGCTAATTGGGCCGGGCCCCTGTGGCGTGACTCGCCCGAGTGCTTGATGAGGCATAAAATGATGATTAATTAATTTACTGCTCAGTTGATCATCAAACTGAGAGGTTTATGATTTGCACAGCGGTCAGCGTCTCTCTGCTGTTTAGGAGCTCAGCGGCGGAGAGATCGAGCTGCAGCCGCTGCCTTTGCTTTGACCTGCGCCGGCAAACTTCCACATCCAGCACTGCCTTATGTAACAATAATACATTCATGAGACCCCTGCACGCCCAAAAATGTATATTAATCAGTGTGGGGAAAAATTAAAATGTGTTTGGGGTCATTTGGTTCACACGGTTGTGCTTCATTAAGCACTGAATCCTTCGAATTAAAAACATTTCTCTGAATTTGATTTGAACAAACAGGATGTAGAGCTGTAATTAGAATTTAAGGAAGTACAGTTAAAATAGAATGAATATAGTGTAGTGTTTGATAATACATTCCATTGTCAGTTTGTTTTTAAATATCCCAGTGATGCTGGTATTAATAATCAGTGTCTGCCACGGAATCTGTATTTCATTTATGTACAGTAGTGTTCAAAAGTTTGGTGTTAGTAAGATTTATTCCAAAGAAATAATAATTTTATTCAGCAAAGACACATTACATTGATCAAAAGTGACAGTAAAAATAATTACAAAAGAAAAATAATATTAATCTATTCCAATTAAATGCTGTTCTTTTGAACTTGTTTTCATCAAAGAATCCTGAAAAAATAAAATGTATCACGGTTTCCACCAAAATATTCAACAATTTCAACACTGATAATAATCAGAAATGTTTCTAATAATCAGCATATTATACTGATTTCTGAAGATCATGTGACACTGAAGACTGGAGGAATGATGCTGAAAATACAGCTGCACATCACAGAAATACATTACAGTTTAACAGAGATTCACACAGAAAACAGCTGTTTTAAACTGTAATATTATTTACAATAGTACTGTTTTTACCAAGGTTATTATAGTTAACTTAAAAATAAATAAATACATCAAAAATAAATAATATTTATGTCAGCTAATTGGCAAAACAACATTTCTCGTTTTCATTTAGTTTAACTTGATGTACTAAACTAATTAAAACTGAAATAATAATTGATAAAAACTATATAGACATAAAAACAACAAAATTACTAAAACATGTAAAAAAAACAAAACGTAGAAACCCCAACTTTTGACCGGTAGTGTGTATTTCATCATATAATAATAATAATAATTTTGTTAATTGCACAAGTACACTTCATTTCCCAGAATGCTCTAGCTGAAGTCTGTAGCTCATGAATTCGGCCTGACCCTGATGATTTAATTAGATGTGAAGTACCTTTGCATACGAATGCTTGGAATCGGATGCAGAACATTCTCATGAATTATTGAAATAAAGGACTGTTTGATGCTGAAGCATTAATATGCGTTTGATGTGAATAATTGAATCTCTTTTATCAGTGTGGCTAACATAGCACTGCCATTTCATACATGTACACGTGTACAATACTAATTTACAGCGAGTTTTGATCTGATTGTTTTTGTGTGGCTGGCTGAAGAATCACACGTCTTGTGACATGAAAGCAAGGTTAAAGAGGTAGACGAGCTCATTCCATTCTGACGCGGTCTGGCGTGTCGCGCTGACGGATTGCATGATATTCCAGTGACTTTCAGAGGAACTTCAGCGTCTCCATCAGCTTTAACGGATATGCAAATAGAGGCCTCAGGGCTCACGACTGCTCGTCACTTCAACAGTTTCACTCAAACCTTGTTGGCCTCAGGAGTCTAATTACATATGATCACAATAAGAAAGAACAAACCCAAGTTAAAGTTTAGATTTGCACCAATCTAAGATCAGTGTTTACCTTTCAGATGTTGTTTATGTGCCTCACTGATACTCAAAATGTCAATTGCATGCTTGACTTGAGCAACACGACCACACAGAGGTTCAGGTGAGTTATTGTAATGTCTCTCTCTCTCTCTCTCTCTCTCTCAGATAACCTTGGCTGGAGGAACTAATCTGGGCCATTTGCATAGCAGATCCAGAGAAAGAGGAACCGTGTCTGAAAAGTCCCTCGTTGATGGGAGGGAGGTCACCGCCGATACTGCTGGAGAAGCACATTATCTGTGGACGCAGCGAGCAGAGCGGGGGGTTTGCGTCCCGTCCCGCCGAGCTCATCCACCTCCACCTTTACAGGTGCGCCAGCATTCCTCCGCTGACACAGACGGATGACATATTTATTAGCTTGTTAAAGCGCAGCCCGCCGCTCACCTAGCTAAACTAAACAATTGGCTCCTCCATTGGCTAATTGGGCCGGGCCCCTGTGGCGCGACTCGCCCGAGTGCTTGATGAGGCATAAAATGATGATTAATTAATTTACTGCTCAGTTGATCATCAAACTGAGAGGTTTATGATTTGCACAGCGGTCAGCGTCTCTCTGCTGTTTAGGAGCTCAGCGGCGGAGAGATCGAGCTGCAGCCGCTGCCTTTGCTTTGACCTGCGCCGGCAAACTTCCACATCCAGCACTGCCTTA
Source organism: Sinocyclocheilus grahami (assembly GCF_001515645.1). Taxonomy (NCBI): domain Eukaryota; kingdom Metazoa; phylum Chordata; class Actinopteri; order Cypriniformes; family Cyprinidae; genus Sinocyclocheilus; species Sinocyclocheilus grahami. The sequence continues at coordinate 977,864 of NW_015505833.1, forward strand.
TGTAACAATAATACATTCATGAGACCCCTGCACGCCCAAAAATGTATATTAATCAGTGTGGGGAAAAATTAAAATGTGTTTGGGGTCATTTGGTTCACACGGTTGTGCTTCATTAAGCACTGAATCCTTCGAATTAAAAACATTTCTCTGAATTTGATTTGAACAAACAGGATGTAGAGCTGTAATTAGAATTTAAGGAAGTACAGTTAAAATAGAATGAATATAGTGTAGTGTTTGATAATACATTCCATTGTCAGTTTGTTTTTAAATATCCCAGTGATGCTGGTATTAATAATCAGTGTCTGCCACGGAATCTGTATTTCATTTATGTACAGTAGTGTTCAAAAGTTTGGTGTTAGTAAGATTTATTCCAAAGAAATAATAATTTTATTCAGCAAAGACACATTACATTGATCAAAAGTGACAGTAAAAATAATTACAAAAGAAAAATAATATTAATCTATTCCAATTAAATGCTGTTCTTTTGAACTTGTTTTCATCAAAGAATCCTGAAAAAATAAAATGTATCACGGTTTCCACCAAAATATTCAACAATTTCAACACTGATAATAATCAGAAATGTTTCTAATAATCAGCATATTATACTGATTTCTGAAGATCATGTGACACTGAAGACTGGAGGAATGATGCTGAAAATACAGCTGCACATCACAGAAATACATTACAGTTTAACAGAGATTCACACAGAAAACAGCTGTTTTAAACTGTAATATTATTTACAATAGTACTGTTTTTACCAAGGTTATTATAGTTAACTTAAAAATAAATAAATACATCAAAAATAAATAATATTTATGTCAGCTAATTGGCAAAACAACATTTCTCGTTTTCATTTAGTTTAACTTGATGTACTAAACTAATTAAAACTGAAATAATAATTGATAAAAACTATATAGACATAAAAACAACAAAATTACTAAAATATGTAAAAAAAACAAAACGTAGAAACCCCAACTTTTGACCGGTAGTGTGTATTTCATCATATAATAATAATAATAATTTTGTTAATTGCACAAGTACACTTCATTTCCCAGAATGCTCTAGCTGAAGTCTGTAGCTCATGAATTCGGCCTGACCCTGATGATTTAATTAGATGTGAAGTACCTTTGCATACGAATGCTTGGAATCGGATGCAGAACATTCTCATGAATTATTGAAATAAAGGACTGTTTGATGCTGAAGCATTAATATGCGTTTGATGTGAATAATTGAATCTCTTTTATCAGTGTGGCTAACATAGCACTGCCATTTCATACATGTACACGTGTACAATACTAATTTACAGCGAGTTTTGATCTGATTGTTTTTGTGTGGCTGGCTGAAGAATCACACGTCTTGTGACATGAAAGCAAGGTTAAAGAGGTAGACGAGCTCATTCCATTCTGACGCGGTCTGGCGTGTCGCGCTGACGGATTGCATGATATTCCAGTGACTTTCAGAGGAACTTCAGCGTCTCCATCAGCTTTAACGGATATGCAAATAGAGGCCTCAGGGCTCACGACTGCTCGTCACTTCAACAGTTTCACTCAAACCTTGTTGGCCTCAGGAGTCTAATTACATATGATCACAATAAGAAAGAACAAACCCAAGTTAAAGTTTAGATTTGCACCAATCTAAGATCAGTGTTTACCTTTCAGATGTTGTTTATGTGCCTCACTGATACTCAAAATGTCAATTGCATGCTTGACTTGAGCAACACGACCACACAGAGGTTCAGGTGAGTTAGAGAGCACTTCTGATTGCATTAATCAGCCACAAACACTGCTGATGCTTTACAACAAAAGCAACATGGAGCTGATAATGATAAATATCTAGATATAGACATCTGACAATCTTAAAATGTAGAAACACAGTGCAGAGACCTTGTGAAAAATAAGTACACTGTAGCATACTCGTAGAAGGAGCACTTATTATGAAAATAATGCACTTTAAAACAATAGAATTTACTGAATATGACGTTTTGAACCCTTATGTTATTATGACTAAATGCATTATAGTTTATATTTAATTTGAATGCAATTAAATGAACTTTAGAGTGTTTTTGATTCACTTAAGTACATCTTTATATGTAATTTCATAATTGCTTCTATTGTGTATGACATATGGTTAAAGTGTTACTGCTGAATGTATTGATATGCATTTATGGCAAACTAAAATATACTTTAATGGCATAACTGAATAACACACTGCAGTTATTAGTATAATCAAGTACTTTACATGTGCTTTAGTATGTTAGTCAACACATCAAAATAAGTGTACTTCTTTAAAGCACCACAAAAAGGTTATTAAAACAATGATTTACAATGTACTTTACAGTAAAACTTTTGATTTGACATTATTACAAAGTGCACTTTTAAGAAACAGTTCTGAAAGCGTATCTCTTTAAGTGCACTTAAGTGACCTTTTATTTCATTAATAGTGTATGATCTGCAAGCACAGTGTTTTCAAAACATACTTTTATGATTCGAAGTGCACATTCAGTGCAATTAAGCACTATTGTTTTTGACAAGTGGAGGGTCCTGGTTTCTCTCTGCCAAACCTCTTCAGAAATCAAGACACAAGCACGACAAAGACCTAAAACGTTATCCATTCCTTCCCGAAAAGTTACAAAGAGAGAGAGATGAAATGTGACAGAAGGAGAGAACTACGTTAGGACTGAGGAGCAGTGCCGAGGGCTTCAAGATGTCTTCAAGGAGAAGCCTCCAAAATAAGAGCATTATAATTTAACACACACACACATTACAGGAGCATGCACAGCTGACTCCATTGATTTTACCCTACAGCTCTCATTCATCCTCCAAGGCATCTCAGCAATTCATGCTTGAGTTTCAGCTTTATTTTCACTTTCACCTGCATTTACTTTGAGATAGAAATAAAAATGAGGTACAAATAAACAAATAGCAAATGACCCAATCAACATTAGATGGAAAAAATCAAGTCCACCCTATATTTTTTCTTATTTGTGAAGATGTTTCACTCAAGAAAGACGGTTGCAACATGCTGTCTTTAAGTGCTGAAGTCAAACTCTGACCGGTTGCTAATGGACGCTGAAAACAGCCGCTCTTGACCGCCTCATCTTCAGCTTTAAGTGCTAAAGGCTTGATGCTAAGGAGAAGGAAAGGCAGAATTTAATTGTTCAGTGTGAATAAAAACAAGTAAAAACAATACAGCTCTAGCTGGTGGCCTTTACACCTTCTCAGGCGACTCCAAGCGAGTCGTAATTGCTTTAGGACTTCGAGTCCACTTTTGAATTCAAAGCTTTGGACAAATAATTGGATTTCCAGCAAACATGCTGAGCTGTGTTTCCGTGTCCTGAGGGCTAAACACTCGGCGGTCTGTATACGGCGCTGGGGTTGGAGGTCTCGGATCGGCTGGAGACTATAGGAACAAGTTAGGACGGTCATCAGCTCTGATGCAATAACTCTGACCTTCACTGCTGGGAAATTTCAGCATCGAATTAGCATTAGCCAAGATATCTAAAGCAATTACGGCTCGTACTGCAATATTGCAGGTGAATGTTTGACACTGAGCTCAGCAGCACAGGAGGTGTCTGACCACACAGCCTGAGCGAACAGAGAAAAGCATCTTTTGTCAATATATTTGAGAAGTATGTGACAGCAGGATATCAAAGATAAGGAACCCAAAGACAGAAAAAGTGACAATAAAAAAACAGAAACAGGAATGAAAGCATTTTATCCAAGCCAAGAGAGCCAGTGCCTCTTCAGAAAAATTGGGATGAGAAAATAACTGACCTGGGAAATAAAAACAAAAAAACTAAAGAACAGTTTTGACTTTTGTTTGTTTTATTATTAAATTAATAAAGTTATATTTTTTTATTTTATTTTATTTTATCTTATCTTATTTTATTTTATTTTATTTTTTCATTTAATTTAATTTTGCTTATTTAAATTAATATTATTTAATGTATAATTGTATATATATATACAAGCTCTTGGGAACCTCAACAAATTCCTTGTGTGTTTGTGCACTTTCGGCAAATAAAGCTCACCTGATTCAGAATAAATGTATAAATTACTAAAAAACTAAAGAACAGTTTTGACTTTTGTTTGTTTTATTATTAAATTAATAAAGTTATATTTTTTTATTTTATTTTATCTTATCTTATCGTATCGTATCTTATCTTATCTTATCTTATCTTATCTTATTTTATTTTATTTTATTTTATTTTTTCATTTAATTTAATTTAATTTAATTTTGCTTATTTAAATTAATATTATTTAATGTATATTTGTATATATATATATACAAGCTCTTGGGAACCTCAACAAATTCCTTGTGTGTTTGTGCACTTTCGGCAAATAAAGCTCACCTGATTCAGAATAAATGTATAAATTACTAATTTTTCTAATGTGCTTTTGCCACATTTATTAAACCTAGAAACAATCAAATGGAAAAGGAATATCAATTTACACTGTCCAAAAAAAAAAACAATCTCCAAAAGGCCCATACTGTAAAGAAAGTACCGCAAAACAAGTGAAACATGGGTTGCTTCTCTCATTTCCAAATAAAAGACTTTTAAAAAATCATAAAATATTTACTTTCTTCTCCTGCACACATGACAGTACAGTGTAAACACAGGCGATGAGCAACGCTGGAAGAAGGAGAAAAACCTTTCGGAATGGCTGCAAACTTGCACAGGTTCCTAGTAGCACGATTTGACATTGGAAAGTTGTCAACATGCCTTTAACATTTGTTCCCGTTACTACGAATTTACCTGCTGCATCCTGACAGAAGCCATTACTGTGAGTGTGAGTGCAGCCGCTGTCGGAGCGGATGGGACGCTGTTCTGCTGCAGGCCATATGTCCTCAGGACACACTACAGCAAACCTTCATTAAATATTCACACCGGAAACACTTCCTTCAGCTCTTCCAGCTCAACACACACACAGTCACTCTCCAACCCTGACTGGCCTGCTTATACGTGTCCAAAAAATAAATACATGAGGGTGATCCATTACAAAATACCACCGAAATAAAGTTGATTTTAAAAGTAGTGTGAAACTACACATTATATCATGTAATATTAATATATACTGCTGAAGTGATGATGTGTTTTAGGCCAAACCGTAAGTTTGCATCACCCTGGTTCCCTCAAACACAAACCAAATATAAATTTTCCATTGGCACACCGGAAACACTTCCTTCAGCTCTTCCAGCTCAACACACACACAGTCACTCTCCAACCCTGACTGGCCTGCTTATACGTGTCCAAAAAATAAATACATGAGGGTGATCCATTACAAAATACCACCGAAATAAAGTTGATTTTAAAAGTAGTGTGAAACTACACATTATATCATGTAATATTAATATATACTGCTGAAGTGATGATGTGTTTTAGGCCAAACCGTAAGTTTGCATTACCCTGGTTCCCTCAAACACAAACCAAATATAAATTTTAAAACTTTTGGATTATTTGGATGAAATAAATTCAAGTTATGATTCTTACGTTTCGCTCAACATGATAATCTCCACACCTTTCATGAAATTCGAAGCCTAAAAACAATCGGCAGAAGTAAAAGCTAAACGTACTGTAGTCTATAAATGAATTGTCACATGACTCTAATGTCATCACCCTTAAGATCAGCAATAAGACGGCGCCGCAGGCGGCCGCCTCCGTGTTTGGCTCTCCAGTGTTGTCCCTAGCTCTATCTGTCAGTGGATCACCAGCTTTGTGACAGATAGGCAGCAGCTAGTGAGACTGGGGAAATTCATGTCAAGCAGCCGCTCCACCAGCACTGGTGTCCCTCAGGGTTGCGTCCTCTCCCCACTGCTCTTCTCCCTCTACACCAACAACTGCACCTCTAAAGACCCCTCTGTCAAGCTCCTGAAGTTTGCAGATGACACCACACTCATCGGCCTCATACAGGATGGTGACGAGTCTGCTTACAGACAGGAGGTTAAAGAGCTGGCTGTCTGGTGCAGTCTTAACAACCTGGAGCTGAACACGCTCAAAACCGTGGAGAAAACAGTGGAGTCATTCAGATTCCTGGGAACCACCATCTCTCAGGACCTGAAGTGGGACACTCACATCAACAAAGGTTGTACTTCCTTCGCCAGCTGAGGAAGTTCAACCTGCCTCAGGAGCTGCTGAAACAGTTCTACTCAGCCGTCATCGAGTCTGTTCTGTGCACATCAATCACTGTCTGGTTTGGTTCAGCTACAAAATCAAATTTCAGAAGACCTACAGAGAACGGTTCGGACTGCCGAGAGGATTAATGGTGCTCCCCTGCCAACCCTTCAAGAACTGTATACATCCAGAGTGAGGAAAAGGGCTCAGAAAATCACTCTGGATCCCTCACATCCAAGTTATCCCCTTTTTGAACCTTTGCCATCTGGCCGGCGCTACAGAGCCGCAAATACCAGGACAGCCAGGCACTAGAACAGTTTCTTCCCCCAAGCAATCTACCTTATGAATAAATGTCCCCCACATTGTGCAATAAAGATGTGTGCAATAACGTTATATTTATTTGTTACCACCTACATCCTAGTACATCCCTGCATCTCACTCTATTCTATTCCTATTCTATCATCTACAGCACAACTGTACATGCAATTTATTTAATTGTAATGTTTTTTTTTGTCTATTTATATTTACATATGTGTGTATTTTTACTCTCATCTTATTTTTATTGTCTGTGTGTTGTTGTTGTCTCCGTGTACTGGAAGCTTGTGACACTAAAACAAAGTCCTTGTATGCGCAAGCATACATGGCAATAAAGCTCTTTCTGATTCTGATTCTGATTAAGCTTCAGACGACTCGTTCAGTCTTATTTAAAATATGGAGAGTTAGAGTTACAATAGTTTGAAAGAGTGTGAGTATATAACTATAGACAAGTGAGTAGATTTGACCTGTTATATTGTAAATATTGTAATGTTCTTGATCACCACATAACTTATTTCAGATATTTAACCATAAGCTGACTATGGGATGATGGAACTATAAGTAAAAAAAAAAAAAAAACCTTTCCAGGTTTCAGGACTCATTGTTGCAGTAAATGCCATCTACTAATAACATTGGATAATTATTATTATTTTTTTTTCAATCTTGTGTAGAATATCCCATGTCTTGAACTTTAATAATCCAGGAAGTAAGTGCATTGCATTGTGGGATACTGTCCTCAGTGCACTGTGCTCAGGGTCGGGTTGCACCAGCCGTTCAGAAGTTATTATTTACTGGAATGTAAAGTCCACACTAGAGGCTTAGTAGCTACTAGCTAGTTTGTAACTAACTCTGTTCTTTATTTGGATGCACCATTTGTTCTAGAGGCAGAATGTAACTAGTAAGTCTAAAGCTCTTGGTAAAGTAATGCGTAGCCGCATAATAGTGTTTACCTTCAGTGATCATATGTTGTGTGGAAACGCATCGTATTTCAGTTTATCCTGTTAAGGTTGAACTAATGCCTCAGAGGTGATCTGTACAGGTGGGATTTGTGTTAACAAGCCATTGAAGAAGTCGTTTATTCACATAATGTTATCTCTCTTAAAAAAGATAAACGAGTATAAATGTCATTATCAAATATGTCTAATGAATTAAAGTCTTTAAAACATGAGTTTATTGATGTAATTCAGTCAATCTGCGGTTTTATTTTGACTCTTGGTCAGAGGCTTCCAGAGATATTTACTTTATACATAGAGTTACGTAGAGTTTAACAGTGCAGACCAGCATAAAAATGTCACTTTTTAAACCTTTCTGTCATCCTAACAACAAACAACCCCTGTTGTGTACGACGCATTTTGGCAAACGTAGTGTCACATGAGTTCTATATGCATTCATCAAATCTGCTCGCTCTCCCCGGTATAAACAGTATGCACTGTAAAAGCAGCACGCGTATAATGTTAGTGTGCTATTCTGAGCACAGCCAAGATCTATGAGTTTAGGGCAGGACTATGTGTCTGATTGAAAGAGACCTGAAGAAACCTGTGCAATGCCACAGAAATCATACACTTGACCTCGGCCTAAATTTAAGAGTGGGAAGATTGTATCTTTTGTAAACTCCACATGATCCTTGACTAATGCTGCATTGACTCAGAATGACCCAAGCGCGGGAATCAAGTGCACCTTATTCGAGAGGCCCAATGAAAATGATACAAGCACCATAATCCATAATTCACAATCACTTCAGGATGATTCCTTCTGAATCAGTACTCAGAAGCGGGTGCTAACGCCACACGTCTGGGAGTAACTCGATCGCACAATCATCCCAGTCAGAGCATAACGCCGCATGCATATTGCTAATGGGCCTGGAGCGGGCTGCCAGGGCAAGGCCGGTGATTGGGTTACCCAGCGATGCTAAGCTGCTTCCGCGCTAGTCGCTAGTGACCTCCACCTGGACAGGCGCTGGTAAACAGAGCAGCCTGCCGGAAATTATTTATAAGCACTGCCCCCCCACTCTAATTTAGTTTCATCCCGTAAGGCCCTAAAGCTCTACTTGACACAGCAACAATGGCCGCTGAACTTTTGATCCAATGAATAGTTAATGACAGATTTGATTACAAATAAGGTTCCTCATTAGATGATCTCATTGTCTGGCTGCGAAGGGCATCTGTAGCAAATAGGCCTGAATGTGAAAGTCGGCCATTAAACCTCTATCTATTGATTGCTGGTGTAGACGTTCATTTCTTAACATTTACACTACGCTAAAATCAAAACAAACATGCTATTTTGAATGTTCCCAGAGCAAACGGCTGCCCGACGCTCAGCACTTTCTTTTATTTACGTCTGTGATTAAACCGCGGCGGCACCAGCTGGCTCCAGTAATTGTACAGGGAAGCACTTACCAGCAGTGAGCGAAATCATCATAGCTACATGTTCCTCAGAGCTTAGAAACATTTCCAACAAGGCTACGGTTTCAGCGTCGCAGCAGGTGAGGCTGTATTAAGCATTCTCATTATGTCGCGTGGCCGGTTGAACCCGGAGCCCTCTGCTGACTGCAGAAAATAAAGGTATTTATCAAATGATGTGCAATAGTGCAAAACAGTGCAAAATGCTGTAAGCATGTAATGTGTAAATATGCATCCATATACAGTATGAATTTAAAAGAATAAACTCTTTATTATAACTTGATTATTTACTCAAAGACAAGAGACTATATATTTTGAATTCAGCTAGTTGCCAACATTTTCATTTTTATTTTATTTTATTTTATTTATTTTATTATTTTTGTTGTTAAGTTAAAATACTAAAATAACTCAAACTAAATCTTAAATATTAACAACAATTATTTTACTAATATATTTTTTAAATGCAAAAATAGTAAAAAAGCTAAATAAAATAAAAAACATACTTTACATTTATAATGTAAATGGGAAATAAATAAAACAAATACACAGAAAATCTAATTAAAACTATTAATAAAAAGTATAACAGTATCTCAATAATTATAAAATAACACTGGACTGATGTGATTAAGGAACTGACTTCTGTAAGTTAAAGGGATTTTACCATTTTTTTATTGGCAACAGGAAAGACCTGTGAATATATATATATATATATAGCGACATAAAGTGTACTGCAGAGTAGTTTTGACTCATTTAATGTCATGTTTAATATTCTGCGATGCTGATGTGGACACAGCACGTGTAAGAGGGATCATATGGCCCTGTGTTCACCTTGCATTGAGTGAAATGTCCTCTGAGGTGCACACACACACACACACACACACACATTTATCCAATTATCTGAAGAAAACTGTTTTGCTCAGGGATAACTCTCGAACAGTGATCACAACTATTTGTATGTGAAGCAACTGTAAGGTAAAACATTATTGAATGCATTTCATGAGGTATGCATAATGTAAACATGCACTTCACTATATGATCACTGTAATATTAACCAAGCGTCTTTGCAATAAAGCAAGACTCTCGACAATCCGTCAATAAACACATTTCACACAGAGAGAATCATTCACAATACTACTGTTTGTTTAACAAGTCCCTTTGACTTTGACAAATGTTTAATTGCATTGTGAGGGTAAAAAAGAGAGCACTCTGAATCTGTCAGCGGTTTCTTTTACGCGACAGTAGAGCCAGGGCAGCTTTGTCCGACACTGAGCTGTAAATAATTTAGCGGGGGAAAAAAGAAGAGGAGCCATCGAGTGTGACAGTTGCCCTTGTTGTTGTGGCTGCTGCCTAACGTGGCCTGTAGGACAACACTGGCAAGGTTATAGTTAATGCATGCAATGAGAGGAGACGCCACACACATACACACACACACACACACATATACATGCACATAAGCTATAATTTAATACCTGTCTCTCCGTGCATACACTCACACAAATGCAAAACCATGCATAGTCTATATATGCACATATACTGGATGTATAAATACAGCATATGTATGCATTATAAAAGTCATTAACAGACACACACATATGCACACCCACAACTTAAACAATCCAGTGTACTTATGCACACACACACAGACACACAGAGAGAGAGAGAGAGCGTGTGTAATCAAAGACTCCACCTCATGGAGCTCAAGCAGGTCCTGCATGTTGAACACATGAGTGTGGCTCTAAGGTGTCACTGCAATGAGGCGAAACATGTCGTCCATGAGTGGAGGCCTTTTATCGGACGCACTCGAATATCAGCGAGCGTCCAGCTCTTGCACGATACTGCCAATACACATCCGTGCTGACTGATTCACTCACAATATCTTGAGATCTGTATTATTCATGCGGTCATTGAGCAGAGTTGGCTGAATTATAGACTACATTTATGTTTCTCATGATATTAAAAAGCACTTCTTTCCTGGGTTTTTAAAGTTAACTACAATTAAAACTGAAAGCAAAACTAAAAATATCATTACTTGAAATAAAATAAACAATAGCTAAAATAAAATAATAAAACATAAAAAGCTTTTTATCTAGAGTTGCCAATGCAACATTTTGCATTTTAATTTAGTTTAACAATGTACTAACATAACAAAATGAATAATAACTGAATAGACATATTCACAAAACACACAACAACATTACTAAAACTTTAACTTCAATTAAAATAAAACCAGAAAATATCAATATAAAATCAAATTCAAAATATTAACAAAAACGGTATGATCAAATATACTAAAATAACACTGATTGATCCAAAGGCTTCTGCTTAACCCTGTAAAGCCTGACATATGAAATAATAGTCAGAAGTTTGCACATGTGTTTTATGTTTTTTTGATAATTTAGTATTTGCTCCATCTGGCTTTTATGGCTCTGATACGGTGAGGATATGGAGGAAAAACAGCTCAGTTTTATTCAGAGACTCAAACTGAGCAAAAATATGCAATTCGGTGCAGATGCTGATATTTATATGATGTCAGTAATAAAAAAAAGACACACTAGAGTTTATAGGGTTAAATGATTGAAATGAGTTGCACAACTAAAACTTGCTTATGCATCAGTTTCTTTACAGGGTAAACTAGATGAGTTGGATCAGATAATGAAGGAAAAGCCTCATGAAGCGCTCAGTCATCACACACCTTCTGAACATCATTTCAATCTTAATTTGCTACACTTAAGGTCAGGAGCTGTAACACTGAAGCAAACTGCGGTTCTGTTTGTGAGGGGTAGACATACTGCCAGAGCTGCACAGATGTAATGCAGTGGATTTTAGAGAGTCTGGGAGTCTGAGGGAAAGCCTCCGTGGAGTGTTTGAGCTGCGATCTCTCCTCCGTCCTCCTCTCTGACTATTAACTCTGCGTACCCCAGCGGGCTGCGGCGGGACACCCCTTCCCTCCCGCACATGACAGTGATAGATTTGACAGCAGGACAGTGTTAATGATGGCGGGGGCTACTTCAACAGCATTTGCATTTCCATTCATCTCTGCAGCATTTATCATTATGAGGGGGCTGCCAGATCTAATTAAAGTGTGAGCTAACGGGGCGACAGAGACGCCCAAACACACACTCACTCCAGCAGGAAGCAGCAAAACCAATTAACTCCCTCGCAAATTAAGCCATCGGAGGCCTCTTCATTAGAATTAGCCAGCGAAAGCTGCGGAAGAAAGGAAAATAAAGAAATAAAATAACCTGGGATTTTCCAATCATCCCTCTGGCTGATTTGAGCAGTGCTGCTGAAACGTGACTTGGGAGGTCCGAAATCAATCGCTCATTACATTAAACAGACACTGACTGTAATTATGATGGCATTTAAAATAAATGTGCATGCTACTTGAAAGAAAATATTACTTTTATACAGCAAGAATGCGTTACATTGATCAAAACTGACAGTAAAGACATTTAAAATGTCACAAAAGATATAATTTTGCTTAATGTTACAATGTTACAATTTCTATTTAAAATAAATGCTGTTCTTTTGAACTTTCTGTTCATCTGTGAATCCTGAAAAATAAAATGCATCACAGTTTCCACAAAAAAATATTGTGCAGCACGACTGTTTTCAACATTGATAATAATCAGAAATGTTTCTCGAGCAGCAGATCAGCATATTATACTGATTTCTGAAGATCATGTGACACTGAAGACTGGAGGAATGATGCTGAAAATACAGCTGCGCATCACAGAAATACATTACAGTTTAACACATATTCACATAGAAAACAGCTGTTTTAAATTGTAAAAATATTTCACAATATTAGAGTTTTTACTGTATTTTTGATTAAATAAATGCAGCCTTGGTGAGCAGAAGAGACTTTAACAAATCTTACCTTTTGACCAGTAGCATAAGTGTAAAGCGATGATTATGAGTCTCATAAGTTTTTGTTTTTAGGCAAGCATGCACATATTAGGGATTGTTTACATTGTAACTTCCAGCCCTAAATGGAAATATAAATTTTCAGGTTTAGTCTCCTCTACAGTTCCTTGAGCTGACTCACAAGCAAACAATGGTTTTATTAGAGACATTTGTGCATGACTAACAATAGTTTCAATTTATTATTTTAGAAGATCGATACCTGCAAAACAAATGGTTTCTGTAAAAATCCTTATGTAGTAATCAGGAGCAGCTGCACAGGTCAGGGAAACACCACAGAAATTCACCAGTCAGAAAGTGTGGGAAGTCTTTTCTCATCAGCTAATAGTGAAATAGTGTGCATCTGTTTTTTTGGACAACAAAGGCTTGCCCTGGGAGCGAGAGCGGGGGCTGGTAGTGCGAGTGTTACGGTGCCATCCTCGATTTATCAGCGGCCCAGCGGGTCACGGGTGAGTGAGAGAGCTGCCATCCTTCACCAGGGATAGATGCCCACAGAGGCGTCCATATGTAAAGCTTTCCCTGCCAAAACCCCGACTCTGCGCTGGTCATCCTCACCTCCAGACCACAGACGGGACGCGCCACAAGTGCACGAGATGCTCCGCTCCACCAGACCCCCCGAATGAGTTCTGCCACCTTACCCAAATACATTAGGATGAAAAATGAGACGCCGGAGGATTGTGGAAATGAGCGATAGCATAAAAATAAAACATTTAGTGATTCACCACATAAACATAAACTCTTCAAAGTAAAGGCACTGATGGTTCCACGAAGAACCTTTAACCTTTCCATTCTTTATAGTGGAAAAGGCTCTTTAGATTATTAAAATGTTCTTTACATTAAGAACAATAAAATGGCTCTTTTAAGTACTGTTCATGAAATATAATTAAAACATTACTGCAACTGCTTATAAATAATTTGAGCAGGTGCATCTGAATGAAGAAAAGCAAACAGTCTAATAAAAATAGATGAATCCAACTCATATTTGAATGCAACATTTCGGTCATGCAACCTTCATTCGGCATTGCTTTCAAAAGACAATGAAGGAAAACAATGCTGGATGAAGGTCACACGGCCCACAACACTTCATTAAAATAATTGAAAGCTATAACAGTGTGCTGGATTCATCCATTTTTGTAAGAACTGCTCAATAAAAGGTTCTTTGGGGATTTCTTTTTTTTTTTTAAGAACTGCTCACTGAAAGGGGAAAGAAAAAAATGCATCTTCACTCAAAACAAAACAAAACCTTTTGGAGCCTTTATTTTAAAAGTGTAGTCACAAAATGGATGGATGGATGGATGGATGGATTAATTAATGATTGAATGAATGGATGAATGAATGGATGAATGGATGGATGGATGGATGGATTAATTAATTAATTAATGATTGAATGAATGGATGAATGAATGGATGAATGGATGGATGGATGGATGGATGGATGGATGGATGGATGGATGGATGGATGGATGGATGGATGGATGGATGGATGGATGGATGGATGGATGGATGGATGGATGGATGGATGGATGGATGGATGGATGGATGGATGGATGGATGGATGGATGGATGGATGGATGGATGGATGGATGGATGGATGGATGGATGGATGGATGGATGGATGGATGGATGGATGGATGGATGGATGGATGGATGGATGGATGGATGGATGGATGGATGGATGGATGGATGGATGGATGAATGGATGGATGGATGGATGGATTAATTAATTAATTAATGATTGAATGAATGGATGAATTAATGGATGGATGGATAAATGAATTAATGGATGGATGAATGAATGGATGGATGGATGGATGGATGGATGAATGGATGGATGGATGGATGGATTAATTAATTAATTAATGATTGAATGAATGGATGAATGAATGGGTGGATGGATTAATGAATGAATGAATAGATGGATGAATGAATGAATTAATGATTGGATGAATGGATGAATTAATGGATGGATGGATAAATGAATTAATGGATGGATGAATGAATGAATGGATGGATGGATGGATGGATGGATGGATGGATGGATGAATGAACGAATGAACGAATGAATGAATGAACAAGCATCAGTCAGAGTGTACTAAGGAATAATGGTTCTTTTAAAAAGTGAATGAAAGGTTCTTGAGGGAACCCTCATTGGTTCTTCTATGGCCTCACTGTGAAAACCCTCTGTTGCAACCTTTATTTTTCTGTAGAAAAGAACGACTGGCAAAATATGAGTGGGAAATGAAAAGCGCCTCGTGTGATAAGCATCACGTCGACTAACGCTACAAATTACGGCTGGCTGTTTTGGCCACTGGAGTCATGCTGTCACTAACACTAACAAGCTGAGGAACAAAAGTCAGCACTTGAAGAAACGTCGGAGACAAACGCAAGAAACACAACTTGAAGCATCTTGTGTTTTGTGATAAGACGAGTCTGAAACCCGAGTCTCCTGCCCTTCTGCCATATGTTCCAGGAAGCACAGACTCTTCACCACCTGAGAGCTGCCCTGAATTATTGATTAATGATTAGCAAATGCAATAGAAATGTTAGACCCGATGTTGTGTGAGCGAGTGTGTGTTTGGCAAAAGCGACCGCGTGGAGTCGGCGGAGTGTGGACTAGAAAGGGGGAACGAAATCCATTATTGATAGCAGGACAAAACAGCTAGTGTGGGAGGTGGAGAGCGCTGCTGATTTCAGGCCTGTATTGATTACTGAAACAGCAGGAGGTGAGTGTAGTGTGACAGACTGAACACAAGCTGACAGCAGACTGACTGGCTGTCACAGGCCTGAGCCCATTGTCCCAAAACCCAGCTCTTCAGCGGGGGATCTCATCCGCCCTCCACGAGAAGTGCCACAGGCAGCGGTGAATATTGAGCAGCGGTCATACGAGAGCCTAACCGCTTCTCACTGGGACACAGAATAATATTTCGTGAGTTACACAGAACTGTACTTGGATGAATAAATGTCATGCATTAGATTAAAAGAAAAATGTCACCTGATCTGATATTGTATCAAAGAAATAAAAGAAACAGCAAAACATCTTACAGTTTTTATTGATTTGTGTTCATGTTTTTTATTGATATAATTCGTTTTTATTTATTTTCCATTTTTATTTTATTTAAAGTTGTAGTAAGTTTGATGTTTTTTTGTTGTTGTTGTTTTTATTATTATAATGTATGCTGTTTAGTTTTACTTATTTTACATCAAGTTAAAGAAATGAAAATTAGTAATTCTGCTTTGGCAACTAACTGAAATATGTATTTAAAAAAATATATATAATAATAATAATATATATAATTGTATATATTTTTTTTTTTGGACAGACAAACATTTCTTGGGTTTGGAATGCTAAACCAATAGAGAGAGATGTTGACGATGAAAACAGTTAGTAATGTGTTTGTTAATAGTTCATTAGTGAATTATGTTCATTAGTGAACTGACTTCATGCATCCACTAAAAATCACCAGAACACCAGCTGATCCAAACACAACAAGGACGAAATGAAGAGGAAAGATGCTGCAGCATTTGTGACACATGCTTCTATGTTGTGTATTTAATGCAGAGACATTCAGACATCTTTAAGTGAAATTTACAAATGCATAACCTGAACTAATGCACAGATCAAAGTATTACGTAAAAGTCATTTTCATGTTGGTCTATTTAACAGTTTCTACCATTGCTTTGACGTGATTTAAGACTTAAAAAAAAAAAAATGTATAGGCATAGATCTAACATGTCCTTCATGAATTGATCATGTTAATGAACATTGAGGGACTCTTATAGTGTAGGTGTTTCAGGTAACCTGAGCCTTCACCTGAGTTAACTCATCTGGTGCTTTAACAGATGCAGAAGCTTCAGCACAGCGGAGGAGCACAGAGACTTCAGATGATATATCGGCCCGTAATAACACTTGATCATCACATGTGAGTCTAACTGAATTATGGGTAAGAGGATAGGCTTGACATATGTTTCAATATCGCTGAATGATACATTATTATCCGGCATGCAATGGATTTAATGAAATATGAATGTCCATTAATCCTCACAGTTCATCCAATCAGTGATCGTGGACCGGCTGTTCACTGAGCATGACTGCCAGCACTGCACGAAGATAGTGAAGGACAACAGAGGAACGATTGCAGGAGGTGACCGAGCACAAACGTATAATAAACAAAACGATTTTCAAGTGCATAAGTGCTTTTTGCTCATGCAAATCTCTTTTCCATGATGCCAGAGTGTTGCTTCGTGAGTAATAAAGTCATTTCCTCAACACGACTGATGCATCATTCATGACTGAAGCACAAACAGCTCACAGATGGCAACGTTTACTAGTTTAAAACTAATAATTACACTAAACACTATTTAGAAGGCTGCTGAGGTATCTTTACACATGCACTATTTTTTTAAAATCAAACACTGATATTATTAAATCTTGTATTTCCTCAAACAGACAGTTAAACGGGTGGGACCGATACTTAAATACACAGCAGCATTCATTATTTAACCTCAAGGTTTGTACATGTGCTCATAAGTATCTCATACAGAACATAAATCAAATGATAAAATCATGTCCACAAAGCAGTGTTAGCTGTGAGTTTTAACAAGCATATCGACACACAGTGACTGCTGGGCAAACACAGGCAAGTTTGAGCCCAACATAAACATTAGCATATACTGCAGCTGGGGAAAAACCATGCCTTTTCATGACGCTATTATAATGACAAAACCAGATCAACAAATGCCAGGTTACAGGAACTATAACGTAATTAGCATACGCCTCTGTCCTTAAATGTAAAGAGACTGCTGTTCACTTCATTAAAACGAGCTCATCCTGCATTTCTTACACTGCAGTAAAATAAAACAATAAAATAAATAAAAATATGCTGGTTACACTTTCTATGAAGCCCATTTTTATAACACATTATAAGAGTATTCGTAAGGCATTATAATGAATGCCTAATGCCTAAAAAATGCAGACAAAGACCACTTCAAATAATAACAACAACCATAATATAAATTTTTTTTTTTTTTCTTAAACAGCCGTAAGGTCAGAAATCAGATCAGATGAATGTGTAATATGACTAAACTATATTTAGTGTAATATCAGTAAGATACTGTACAGATCTGTAATAAATAATGTCAAGCTATGAGACTTACTGTATAATACATTATAAATTAAGTTGATTTAGCATGGTGCTTATTGTGTGTTATACATAATCATGCTCATAAATGTATAACCACAAATACGTTTTATAATGTATTATAATTGTTGTTATGATTATTTATGAGATGAAACAACATATTATACATGTATTTTTGTTTTGTTTTTTAAATAATACATTATGCATTCATTATAATGACTTAAGAATACGCTTATAATGTAATATAAAAACGGGCTTCGTAGAAAGTGTTACCGATATTTTCTTACATACATATTTTTGTCTTATTTACCATAAACAATATCTAAACATTCTTATTAAGAAGCAGAATAATATACGATAAGAAGTCTAAGATAGAAAGTCTTGTTTTCTGAGACTATCAAAATTAATTGAGTTGATTATTTTCTTTCTCTTTTTTTCTTTCATCCGTTCTATTTGTCTTTTTTTTTTCAGAAAGCAAGGCTTAATATTTTATGCCATTGTTCTACTCAAGTGAACACTTCTTGATTTAAGAATTGTTATATATATATATATATTTCGTGGCAATCAAGACAAAAATGCTATTTTAATATTTTATTGTTATTTATTTCTTTATTTTTTGCAGTGTACAGCGTGTGTAAACTCTGTGCTGTGTTGAAATGTATTCTGGTAAAGTACTCGAAAACGACAGCCCTTTTAAAATTTCTTTATGGGGCGGGGGTTCCAAAAAGAAATGCAAAACCTGTGCTAACTGAAAGAAAACAAGTTTATACAAAAGTCTGATGTGGCACAGATGCAGGTGAAATCTGTCACGTACACATTCAGTGCTCATCTCTGCAGTCGGCCCGACCTGGGCATAATTTATTGACTGAAGATGGAGTCAATAGATCCTGAAGCACACTTAAACCCAGACAGCAGTGATTACAAGGAGTTGAGCGCACGCCGCAAACTCCCTCCTCACACACTCTCTCTCTCTCTCTCTCTCACACACACACACACGCACACGCACACGCTCACACTCACTCACACACACACACACACGCTCATGCTCACACACACACATGCACATGCACACGCTCACGCTCACTCACACACACACACACACACACACACACACACACTCACACACACACACACACACACACACTCTCACACACACACA
>NW_015505833.1:999702-1020929 GCF_001515645.1 Sinocyclocheilus grahami
TCTCTCTCTCTCTCACATACACACACACACACACACACACACACAAACACACACTCACCGTGTTGGGTGCCGTCAGAATGAGAGTCCAAACAGCTGATAAAAACATCACAATAATCCACAAGTAATCCACAGCACTCCAGTCCATCAGTTAACATCTGGAGAAGACAAAAGCTGAAACAAATCCAGCATTAAGATGTTTTTAACTTAAATACGAGTCCATAATCCATAATAACACTTCCTCCAGTGAAAAAGTGGTCTGGTGACATTCAACATTCAGTCATGTGATGTTTTTATCAGCTGTTTGGACTCTCATTCTGACGGCACCCATTCACTGCAGGTGAATCATTGGTGAGCAAGTGATGTAATGCTAAATTTCTCCAAACCTGATGAAGAAACAAACTCATCCTGATCTTGAGCTGAGGGTGAGCATATTTTCAGCACATTTTTTAGCTTTTCTTTTTCTTTTTATGTTTTCAGTTTTCATTTGAATTCTGATTAATTTTTTATTAACTTTTGTTTTGTGCTTTTTCTTCAACGTGTTTTATTTCAGTTAGTTGCTATAGCAACATTTCTTTCTTTTTAATTAAAGGTTGTTTTTTTAAGTTTACTTTTTGTTTTTCATCTAAATAGTTTAAAATGCTTTCTCCTAATCCAGTTTAATATGCAGAAACAACTATCAGTTATGTACGCTTATTCTGCTGAAAAGTGGCACTTTAAACATTGATCCGTTGCACAGCCAGTTTTAGTTTGGTACGGGACTATGCGTTCAAGAAATTAATTGTTTTTACATTTCTATTCAGTCACTAATGGTACATAAATTCCACATCTTTAATACAGACGATATACAACTACTGTATGCAAGAGTGAATCTGCCCAGCACACTGAGAAACACTGCAGAAAGGCGAGTCCAGATCAAGTCCAGCAGTGTTTTGGGATTTGATGGATCACATGCCCAGTTGCTTGTCCAGGGAGCATTACATGAGAGGCCAAGCCAAGATTCCCTCTCGCTGGATGCTGACAATGAAATCCAGAGGTGACAGGAGCCTAGTGGCTCAGGGAGCTCGTATTGTGCCTGTTTTCCCTTGCAAACACATGCAAACAGAAGCTGATCCTGCTGCCGTCTGCATGAGCTCTGGCCCGAATGCTGAGCCGCTTCACCTGCAGTCCTGCTCACACAGTCAGCTTCGAGAAACTTTACATCTTCTGTCTGGGGAGAATGCAGCAAATCGAGGTTTGCCTGTTTTTCTAGCTGCCTTTACAGTTTCCCAACACACTCTCACGAGGAAACATCACAGAATGAGATTTATGAGACACTGAGATTAAACATTTCACAGTGAATGAAACAGTCTGTGTGCATAAATAAATGTTTTTTGAAAAGTTGCCCAGTGCTCTAAAACGAGGTTGTAATCAGTGGTTTGTGATATCGTGCAATTTTGCTCTGAGATGATCATCTGAACAGTAATTTCGGTTGGATCTCGTGGATTAAAATCTCACTCCATGTCCACGAGATGGATGTGATCGTTCTTACTGGATGGGGGATTTCTCTAGCTGCCTTTACAGTTTCCCAACACACTCTCACGAGGAAACATCACAGAATGAGATTTATGAGACACTGAGATTAAACATTTCACAGTGAATGAAACAGTCTGTGTGCATAAATAAATGTTTTTTGAAAAGTTGCCCAGTGCTCTAAAACGAGGTTGTAATCAGTGGTTTGTGATATCGTGCAATTTTGCTCTGAGATGATCATCTGAACAGTAATTTCGGTTGGATCTCGTGGATTAAAATCTCACTCCATGTCCACGAGATGGATGTGATCATTCTTACTGGATGGGGGATTTTAAATGGCTTTCTTTTTTCAAACCTGTGAGCCGACAAGCCCAATTTGAAAATAATGATGCCTGACGAAGCTGAAGCTGCTATAACCGACATCCTAAAGCACCGCAGAATCCATTCAAAGCAGGAAAAAGAGCTTTAAAATCGTGTAGCTAATTAATTAAGGGCTGATTCATTGAACTTCACCTTATTGTACACATTGTATTAAACCATTATTAATTAACAAAAAGCATATTCCGCGGAGAGTGAACCATAGAGATGGGATGAAATAGTTTTGATATTTTAAATGCGGAAGTCACGTCTAAACCTACACTCTTAAAAATAAAGGTGCTTCAAAAGCTGCTTCAAGCGATGCCACAGAAGAACCATTTTTGGTTCCACAAAGAAGCATTCAGTCAAAGTTTCTTTAAAGAACATCTCTTTCTTACCTTTTTATAATCTGAAGAACCTTCTTTCGCCACAAAGAAGCTTTTGTGAAACAGAAAGGTTCTTCAGATGTTGAAGGTTCTTTATGGAACCATTTAGACAAAAAGGTTCTTCTATGGCGTCGTGAAGCAGCTTTATTTTGAAGAGTGTATGACACTCCCGAAGGCTATTGAAGACATCATAAAGTGAAAGTTCACCCCAAAATGATCGTTCTGTCATCATTCACTCCCTCATGTTGTTTCAAACCCGTATGAATTGATTTCTTCCGCACACATTGTATTAAACCATTATTAATTAACAAAAAGCATATTCCGCGGAGAGTGAACCATAGAGATGGGATGAAATAGTTTTGATATTTTAAATGCGGAAGTCACGTCTAAACCTACACTCTTAAAAATAAAGGTGCTTCAAAAGCTGCTTCAAGCGATGCCACAGAAGAACCATTTTTGGTTCCACAAAGAAGCATTCAGTCAAAGTTTCTTTAAAGAACATCTCTTTCTCACCTTTTTATAATCTGAAGAACCTTCTTTCGCCACAAAGAAGCTTTTGTGAAACAGAAAGGTTCTTCAGATGTTAAAGGTTCTTTATGGAACCATTTAGACAAAAAGGTTCTTCTATGGCGTCGTGAAGCACCTTTATTTTTAAGGGTGTATGACACTCCCGAAGGCTATTGAAGACATCATAAAGTGAAAGTTCACCCCAAAATGATCGTTCTGTCATCATTCACTCCCTCATGTTGTTTCAAACCCGTATGAATTGATTTCTTCCGCGGAACACAAAAATATAATATTTAGAAGAACGCGGGTCAGTGTTACTTTTATTATCATTGAGATACAATCATTTGCTAATATTTTGAATTCAATCTTATTTGCATGTTTTCTGTTTCCATTTTAATTTTGGTTAAAGTTTTAGTATTTTGTTTTCATTTAGTTAGCATCAAGTTAAGCTAAATAAAAATAAGAAATGTTAAAAAGCTGAAATAAAATAAGTTATTTTTAAACCGAACACTGATGCATTTTTCAGACTATCTTCTTTCGTGTTCCTCATAAGAAAGAACTGACATGAGGGTGAGATAAAACGTTCATTTTTGGGTGAACTGTCCCTTGAATTTTCTATTTTGTCTCTCTTTGTCCGTATGCTGAAGAACAGCCGAAGTGTATCAATAAAAGAGCCGTTTTTTGCCTTTTCTATTCCGCGGTGGCCCTAAACGCCCTGCGGCCAGCGAACTGAAGGGAATTGTTTCCTCAGGCGACCCCTGGAGGAGCCCTGACTCTGCACCACAGATAAACGCTCTGCTCCAGGAGCCGCTGCTTGAAAACACTCCAAAACCCAAGGAACTGTATGAAGCCTGTGAGGAACTTCTCCAATGCAAAGCAGCGTTCATGGAAAGACCACATCATGCACACGAGTCTTCAGTCTTCTCTCCAGTGATATTAAAGCTGCGCTGGAACAGCAGAATGGGATGTTTTCTTTGAAGCTTATCTTGGTTTGGTTTGCAGTTTTTCTTAGACTCACAGAAGCAGCTATTAGTGATCTGAGAGCATCATTACAATCACAGAGCATCATGTCTTTCCGAGATCATTCGCCATAAATGAATTCAAACCAGAAATAATGAGCCCTGCATGTCAATTAACAAAATAAAAGAAAGAAAACATGAATATTTACAGAGTTAAGAAAGCACGGCTTATTGGAGCAGCACTCTTCTCATTGTTTTCTGTTACCCAGATCAGATTTGGAAACACTGGTATGCATCCCACAGGACAAACATCTCTGCCCTCGCTGTCGGAAATAATAGGCCAAACACTGAGCCTTTGTCTGCCGCTCGTTCCAGGATGGGGATATTTGCATCTTTCTAACATCAAACACAATGCATGTCAAAGTGCTAATTACAGGACTCTACACAGGTACACAACCTTCAGCTGGGGAACTTTTCAAATCAAGAGCAAGTCATCGATGTACAGAACAAGATACACAAGTTACTATTAAGCCCACGACGCACCTGGATTTTTACGTGCACAGTGTGCAAGATGTACATTTCATCATCATCAGCACAACACGCAGCCCGAGTTTTCACGCATGCAATTAGGTGATCCATGAGGCGGCGACTGCTTGTTGTTTCATAGTCAAAACAGAGACGGGACAACAACAAACTACAGAAGACCAGAACAACAGCGTTGATGAACGCTTGTGAGAGATTCACACAACTCTAGATTAAACAAACACAAAAACTGTTGCATTGCCCCTACACTGCAAAACCATAAATAAATGAATAAGTAAAATAAAAAAGCATAGTAAAATAAATGAATAAACGAATAAAAGTTTATAAAGGTACAAAACTGATTTTAGTCTTTCAGCAGATTGGTAACATTTACATTGATAACATGTTATCAGTTAAATAAATATTTACATTTAGTCATTTAGCAGATGCTTTTATCCAGCGACTTACAAATGAGGACAATGAAAGCATATCATATATAAATATGAGGGGTTTTTTTTCATTTACGTTGAATCGGTAAAACCTAAAATATTACTTATGTATTTGTACAGTAAAGTTCTGGCAACTACTAGCCCGATTCATTCATTCATTCATTCATGCATTATTTGTTTACAGTGTAACTTCTGCAGAAAAATAGCACAGATACTGGAAAAAACTTTTGGTAACACTTGAAACCTTTATATATGATGCATTATAAAGGTATTCCTAAAGTACGCTGTAAAGCATTATATATTTTCATAAATAATTGTAACCATAACCATAAATAAATGCGTTTTAATATTTTCAGATTGCTTGTTACAACTGAAACTGGTTGCTATGTGCTTTAATGCATCATACTTTCTAAAGGTGCAACAGTGAATACATAAACGCATGTAATATGTATAATAACTGTGGTTACAATTATTCACGAGATCATACAGTGCATTATAAGCTGCATAATTAGTGCAGAAAAAAATACTTTTGTAATGCATTATAC
Source organism: Sinocyclocheilus grahami (assembly GCF_001515645.1). Lineage (NCBI taxonomy): Eukaryota > Metazoa > Chordata > Actinopteri > Cypriniformes > Cyprinidae > Sinocyclocheilus > Sinocyclocheilus grahami. The sequence continues at coordinate 1,004,937 of NW_015505833.1, forward strand.
ACAGAGGCTTTAAGTAAAGCATTACTGAACTTGAACTGAATAAAGTGAAATACAAGCCTGTGCATTCAACTCTACACATTTGCTCAATGCTAAAAACTACACTTTGGGCTTTAGTGTACAGCTGCACTTCTGCGGTCTTACAAATGAAACGATTTTACAGTCTGATATCATTGGAGATCCTTTTCATGTTCCTACAGTTCTTTAGAAAACCATATGAATATACCGTTACAAAAAAACAGCTTTGATACTAAAACGAAAAAGGAAAGAAAAGGATCTGTTACGGCTTCTCTACCAAGCAGCCAAGAACCACTGGAGATCCTTTGCTTTTACCAATTTTTCTCCAGAGAAGTATTTTGGTATCAGAATAGACGTGTGAACCTGATAGTGACATCTCCACAGCAGACGACAGAGAGACAAACAAAGCCAGACTGTTGAGCTGAACGTCTAAATGAAGCGTTTGCTCCTGTAGATCAGATGCTCTTCCTCAGTGTGTGCAGGAGCACAACTCCATGCCAAATCCTGTTTAGTGCTGCGGGAGAGAGAGAATACAGATCTGACTCCAGGGGACGGCCGTATCTGCTGCAGCACAGCAGCCCCCTCTCTCTCTCTCTCGCTGCTCATCAGACGCCCAGTGCACTCGGGGAAGAAAGTTGCATTTAAAATGCAAGTATATCACATCAAATTGAATTAAGTTTGTGCTTCATTTGTATTGCAGATAGGAGATAAGTATAGCAGGTTGGGGCTGGAGAGACGACACGGCTGGCTAATCCCATAGGCACTGACATGCTAGCATTCCCATGAGCCTCCGCTGCAATAGAGAAACGGTTGAGGGGCTTCAGGTGCAGCGCGTGTGAAATACACACATCTGTGACGTGATTAAACACACATCCGGGGAACAGGCATGCTGTAAAAGCGAGTTTCAGCTTCAATACGAGTTCAACTGTATAATGACATTTACCACAGAAAATCATTTCCATTTTTTTCTAGCTTTTTCTTTCAACGGCTTGAACAAACCTAAATATTAACCATTTTGTGAAAACAATACCACGACTGTTCAAATGTCTCTCGAGCAGCAGATCAGCATATTATACTGATTTCTGAAGATCATGTGACACTGAAGACTGGAGGAATGATGCTGAAAATACAGCTGCGCATCACAGACATACATTACAGTTTAACAGAGATTCACAGAGAAAACACTTATTTCAAATTGAAATAATATGTCTCAATATTATTGTTTTTACTGTATTTCTGATCAAAATAGTGCAGCCTTGGCGAGCAGAGGAGACTTTTTTCAAAAATAAATTAATTAATCTTACCAACCACAAATATTTGCGAATTAGCTAGTAAATAAATATTGTGAATAAATTCACAATAAATAAATAAATAAATAATTTTGCTTAACATTGAATTAAACATTAAACTTTTAAGTAGAACATCTGAAATAGTATTTATTATTATTATAAATTTTTTTAAAGCTTACTCCAATAATCCATTTTATTTACAACTTTGAAAAACCATTTTTACAGTAAATCTGTGATGTTTTTGCATTACAAAAGTGTTGTAAATTAATGAATATAAATATTTTCAATGTTTTGCAAAAAATTTGATTTTTAAAATTTGTTTATTTATTGGGGGGGGGGGTCTATGTCTAACAAACCAAGTTGTACCACAACTTAGCATTTTAAACATAATAATAATAATGATGATGATGATGATGATAATAATAATAAAGTAAAAAAATAATTAAACAAATAAAAACATGAATGAATGAATGAATGAATGAAACTGGAGAAAAAAAGCTATCAATCAAGCAATGTTCACTCAGTACTTGATAGCAAATTTCCCAAATAATTGCAACAACAAAAAACAAAAAAAAGGAAGTAATACTGAATTAAATGTGGGATTTTGAAGTATAAATACTGAAAAACTATAATCTTTTTTTTCTTTGCAAATTCATAATCATAATTCTTTACAGTGTATCTGTAATCAAATAAATGCAGTCTTGGTGAGCACATAAGAGACTCCATTAATCATTGTGCTAAAAATCAATGTGTTAACAAGTGTTTGAACAAATATACATATTGCAAACAGATTAAAAACATAAAGTTTTTTGTGGGTCTACGTCCAACAAAGCAACTGATCTGTGCGCCATTGCACAATAACATTGTGACACTGAATGTAGTTCATCTGCCAACAGAGAGCAGACTCAGAACAGAGGGAATCTTCTGCACAGAGAGCTTCTTCTCTCGCACAGAGAGCTACGCAGGAATCAGAGCGAATAAATGAAGGCTTTACCAGATAAACATGCATTTACTGCTGCTGTGCTTGAATGCAATCTCTCAAAGATGCTAATGCTGTGATCTAGCAGCAGACAAATCCACCCAAATCCTGGAGGAGTCTTAATAAAACGGTCTAAATGCAGCCAGATAAAGACCTCCGCAGCCATCAGCGCCATAAATAAAGCCAGCAATTGCATTTTAAGGTGAAAAATATCACAGAGCCAAGTGGAACATATTTAAAGCCCTCTGTGCACTTCCTGTGGAGAGATTAGGCTCCTCTCGGTTTAAAGATAATCAATTGCTCTTGATGCATCGGCGCGGGCCGCGAGTCTGCTGTAATGGACTCTAATAAATACCAGAGATGTGGCATGTGCTGAACGCCATTAATCTACATGTTCTGGAAATGTAACGCATTGTCAAAGCACGGCTCGCACATATTCCATCATACATCCAATTGGCTTTGCCCAGCTCTACAATTCATTTGCGGTGTAATGCGCCCAGTAAAAATGCATTCGGACTGCTCTATTGATTGTGAAATAGCATAATCTCCAGTGAGGAAAGAGATGAATATCCCCATTTTCTCCACCAATATAGTTTTACCACAACCTCAAATAAGTCAGCGAGGCCTAGGAAATCTCTTTCCTCGGCTTCTCCTTCAAGCTGTTTCTTCCATCTGAGTTATAGCTAAATAACTAAAAACAATCCAGTGCCACAATATCATGTGTTTCTTCCTGAAAAACTTTAGCAGAACATTTACACTGTTACACTGTTACGATACAGAAATCACATGTGGTCCGCACAAGTTGTGTGCTACATGTATTTATTTATTTATTTTTGTGAGGAAATTCATAAGGACTGAAAGTTATTCGCTGGTAATTTTCTTTTAAGCTCATTTACTGTATGTTCACACATGTGACCCTGGAGCACAAATCCAGTCATATGTATACATCATCTGGAAGCTGAATAATAAGCTCTCCATTGGTGTATGGTTTGTTAGGATCGGACAATATTTGGCTGAGATGTAACTATTTGAAAATCTGGAATCTGAGGGTGCAAAAAAATCTAAATATTGAGAAAATCATCTTTAAAGTTGTCCAAATGAAGTTCTTAGCAATGCATATTACTAATCAAACATTACGTTTTGATATATTTACGGTAGGAAATTTACTAAATATCTTCATGGAACATGATCTTTACTTAATACCCTAATGATTTTTGGCATAAAAGAGAAATGTATAATTGTGACCCATACAATGTATTGTTGGCTATTGCTACAAATATCCCCCAGCGACTTAACACTGCTTCTGTGCTGCAGGGCCACAAATATGAAAACGTGACATGCCGCTCCAGGTTTGATATTTATTGATGTCAAACATAATTTAAGACCATGTTGTCAGATTTCAATATGTGCATATTTAAATCATACTTTATGGCATTTGAGACCTGATTTTTGTATTTTTTTTTGTTCACTGATAAAAATGATTTTGTGGTGAAGTAAATACTACTGAAAAAAATAATGTAATTTCTACGTTAAATAATTTAGTTCAGGCAATAATTTAAAAAAGAGAGTAAATTCAATATTAGTACTCAATTTAAACATGTAGAAACTGAAGTTTGAACTTATAAGTATTTACTTGGAATTGTTTGTTATGTTTACAAGGATTATTTAAGTAAATATCAAAGTTATGATCCCGTTGTTCCCATCATGCACTGAGGCATGAATAATTAATAATGTTACATTTTTCACTGTTTTCTAGCTCTATTTACACTGTTTTATGGTTGTTTTTGTTGTTAGGTTTTGTAACTTGCTGTTTTGTGACATTAATACTCACAGATTAATACTCAAACACTTTCCACTGATTGTTACCGTCATTATGTATTGTGTACCAAGTATCGAGGTCTCTGTGTTCATTCGATTAATAACTATATTGAGTAAACAAAAGCATAGCAAGCCATCTTGCTTACACGCTTTCATAGCATGACTGGGTGAAATATACTCGAGTATTGCAGAGTAAACTTGTAATAATTAAGTAGATATTTCTCAGTAAGCTCTAATTGGCCACGTTAAATTTATTTGCTTTGCTAATGTTACATAACTTAGTTAAGTAGATTCTACTTAATTCCTTACTTACATTTTACTTAAAATATATGTGTGCAAAAACTTGCAAAAGAAAAATTAAGTACATTGTACTTCTTATTTTTTTCAGTGTTCTTCACATTATGCATCGTATGATTTCAGAAGAATTGGAAAATAAAGCATATTGTAAGTTGTATGAGCCACGTTTTTAGTAGCAGCGATAGGGAATAATCTCTCAAAGTTATGAACAAACTTTCTTCTAGTAACGTTCAATCAACTTTATATGGTTTTTAATAATGTTTCGATAATGTTTGCAAAATGGAATGTTCTCCTAATGTTTGTAAAACCAAGAAAGAAAGATGGACGTATTGGACTTTCACAGAACATACAAAAGTAACGTTTCATAGCATTATTTTATAAAAAAAATACAAAAAAACTCTCCTTGTAAATATGTGTTTGACAGAAGAAGTAATACGACATAAGAATGAATGATTTCCATTCATGAGTGAACTCACTTTAAGAATCAATGGGATAGAAAACTGCTTAAAAACGTCTCAGCATTAGGAATTACACACACTGTGTCTAAAATCATTTAGTATCGTGCTCTGTAAATGACTATCTGTACGCACAAAGCACCTCAAACAAGGGGACTGTCTCTCTCCTGCAGACGTGCCGAAGGGAATCATGGGATAGCGATTCATTAGTGCTCAACTCCATTATCTGCAGCCATCTAGTGTCTGTTTCGTGCTCTAGACTGCAGAACTGAGAGATCCCACACATGATCTCTACTGAAGAACAGCACAGGACAGTGCATGCATCATAGCCATCATTCTCATTTAGTTATAACAGATGTGAAGTCACTTTTTGTTATTATTACTTAAATTATTTTCATCCGTTTTTTTATTGTTTTTTTTTTTTCAGATTCATCGTGAGTTGAAGGTACACTACCACACAATAATTTGTGGCCAAGAATAATTTTAGAGAAATTAATACTTTTATTCATCAAGGATGCATTAAATCGATCAAAAGTGACAGTAAAGGCATTTATACTGTTCCAAAAGATTTCTATTTCAAATAAATGCTGTTCTTCTGAACTTTCTGTTCATCTGTGAATCCTGAAAAATAAAATGCATCACAGTTTCCACACAAATATTGTGCAGCACGACTGTTTTCAACATTGATAATAATCAGAGATGTTTCTCGAGCAGCAGATCAGCATATTATACTGATTTCTGAAGATCATGTGACACTGAAGACTGGAGTAATGATGCTGAAAATACAGCTGCGCATCACAAAAATACATTACAGTTTAACACATATTCACATAGAAAACAGCTGTTTTAAATTGCAATATTATTTACAGTTTTTACTGTATTTTTGATGTAATAAATGTAGCTTTGGAGAGCAGAAAAAACGTGCCGAGCCCAAACACTGGTGTATGTTACTGTCAGTAATCAGTGTAGATGATGTGTTGCTGAGGTGTCAACACGCAGCACCTCAGATTCACCAAAGATTTCTTACATTTCTCCAGCTGCTGAAACAAAAATGTTCCTGATGTGACATTATGGGTTCTTCATATTGGCTTCTAGGTTCTTTAAAGCACCAGCACACAGACTTATGTCAACATTTAGCTTCAAAGCAACACAAAGGCTCCACAAAATCCACACAATGAAGACTAACAAGTCACGTCCTACTCATGTGAGGTCTGAGGCACTGAGTCTGTGTCTGTCTCAGTCTTTCTCACACTCGTTCAAAGGTAAATCAAATATATTGTGGTTATATTGAGCTGAGTCACGAGCCACATATATCAGTGCGTCGGTGAACATGTGTGAGGTTCAATCAGGTCACACAGCTTTATTCTCACCGTCTGATCAATTATTTTCGCTCGATGTGGGAGGCACGTCATAACAGACGTTTAGCAGCTTCACAAGACACACTTATCCGTATTGATTCAGGACGTAAGGAAGCGAATGAAAAACTAATTAAAAGAAAATATGTGCTAACCCGAGGAGCGTCTGGGGTTTTACTGTACACACAGAGTCCTGCCAGATATCTGTAACCTAATTCTGTCGTGTTTCAATCACTGAGTCCAGAGCGGGGTTACGCAAACATGACGTAGCGCGTGAGGTGTTCGATCTGAATGCATCTCACACGCTCGCACTTTCATTTTCTCTAAGCCCAGGATCAATGCTAGATGTGAAACTGCTGTTGGCTGCTGGAGGTCAGAGGTCATTCACAAACGTGAGCTCATCACAGTCACAAACAAATCCTCCAGACTCCTGCATCTGGCTCTGCTTATGACTGTCCTTATTAAACGTGGCTTGAAGGTTACTAAACTCTCTTCTCACGCAGTTGTTTTCAAAAGAGTGAAACTACCCAGATAACAAAAATATGCTGTAAGAATGGGGTTATTATAGTTAACTAAAACTACAATTAAAACTTATTACTTGAAAAAAAAATATATATATATATATAAACTTTTTTCTCAGCATTTCTCATTTTAATTTAGTTGAACTTGATGTATTAAAATATCTAAAAATAAAACTGAAATAAACATTTATAAAAAATAAAAGAAAAACATTACACTTACAAAAGCTCAGAACAAAATTACTAAAACTTTAACTAAACTGAAAATGAAAATAGAAAATGTAAAAATAAAAACTGACCAAAACATTGATAAAAAACAAAAACAAACTAGAGTAGTATCACAATCAAAGTAACACTGGTTTAAAAATGTTACTTTCAAATCTTCTCTGAACGTAATTTAATGCAACATTTAATGTGATGAGAATGTAACATTAAAAAAAAAAAAAAAAACTTTACATGACATTTCAGAAAACACTGTATGAATTGTTGTTGTGCTAACGTTTTGAGAACATTATGAAAGACTTTTAATGAACGTTCTATTAATGTTACTGGAAGAACTTTTGTTCATAACTTTAAGAGAATCTTGCCTGTGTCCTGTTTAGCTGGGTTTATGCATGGAACATTAGAAAATATGCTTTGGATAGCATGCATGTGTGAAAAAATATCTCAGTATAATATACACTGTATAGATATATTGTATATATGGCTATGATTATACACAGTGGCTCCCCAAAATGTATTTGAACACTTAAGCAACACTTAGAAATGCCTGAATGTCATTGCATCAAGTGTCATTAATTTTAAAGAAAAATCTGAAGATTGTAAAGAAACTTTTGACGTGTTGGAACAATAGCTGTAGTGTTGAAGCTGAAGTGTTGTGTGTTTGTGGTTAGCGGATGATGTTGATGTTAATGTGATGCACCTGTGTCACACTTGCGAGGAAATATGTGTCATGTGACACTGGTGTCTGTTTTCATATGCATAAAGAGCCTAAACTGAATTCTGATGTCTGCCACACACACGACAAATCATTAGAGGCAGAATTTGATTTCAGGGGGGCTTCAAATGAAGTTCTTAGCAATGCATATTACTAATCAAACATTACGTTTTGATATATTTACGGTAGGAAATTTACTAAATATCTTCATGGAACATGATCTTTACTTAATATCCTAATGATTTTTGGCATAAAAGAGAAATGTATAATTGTGACCCATACAATGTATTGTTGGCTATTGCTACAAATATCCCCCAGCGACTTAACACTGCTTCTGTGCTGCAGGGCCACAAATATGAAAACGTGACATGCCGCTCCAGGTTTGATATTTATTGATGTCAAACATAATTTAAGACCATGTTGTCAGATTTCAATATGTGCATATTTAAATCATACTTTATGGCATTTGAGACCTGATTTTTGTATTTTTTTTTGTTCACTGATAAAAATGATTTTGTGGTGAAGTAAATACTACTGAAAAAAATAATGTAATTTCTACGTTAAATAATTTAGTTCAGGCAATAATTTAAAAAAGAGAGTAAATTCAATATTAGTACTCAATTTAAACATGTAGAAACTGAAGTTTGAACTTATAAGTATTTACTTGGAATTGTTTGTTATGTTTACAAGGATTATTTAAGTAAATATCAAAGTTATGATCCCGTTGTTCCCATCATGCACTGAGGCATGAATAATTAATAATGTTACATTTTTCACTGTTTTCTAGCTCTATTTACACTGTTTTATGGTTGTTTTTGTTGTTAGGTTTTGTAACTTGCTGTTTTGTGACATTAATACTCACAGATTAATACTCAAACACTTTCCACTGATTGTTACCGTCATTATGTATTGTGTACCAAGTATCGAGGTCTCTGTGTTCATTCGATTAATAACTATATTGAGTAAACAAAAGCATAGCAAGCCATCTTGCTTACACGCTTTCATAGCATGACTGGGTGAAATATACTCGAGTATTGCAGAGTAAACTTGTAATAATTAAGTAGATATTTCTCAGTAAGCTCTAATTGGCCACGTTAAATTTATTTGCTTTGCTAATGTTACATAACTTAGTTAAGTAGATTCTACTTAATTCCTTACTTACATTTTACTTAAAATATATGTGTGCAAAAACTTGCAAAAGAAAAATTAAGTACATTGTACTTCTTATTTTTTTCAGTGTTCTTCACATTATGCATCGTATGATTTCAGAAGAATTGGAAAATAAAGCATATTGTAAGTTGTATGAGCCACGTTTTTAGTAGCAGCGATAGGGAATAATCTCTCAAAGTTATGAACAAACTTTCTTCTAGTAACGTTCAATCAACTTTATATGGTTTTTAATAATGTTTCGATAATGTTTGCAAAATGGAATGTTCTCCTAATGTTTGTAAAACCAAGAAAGAAAGATGGACGTATTGGACTTTCACAGAACATACAAAAGTAACGTTTCATAGCATTATTTTATAAAAAAAATACAAAAAAACTCTCCTTGTAAATATGTGTTTGACAGAAGAAGTAATACGACATAAGAATGAATGATTTCCATTCATGAGTGAACTCACTTTAAGAATCAATGGGATAGAAAACTGCTTAAAAACGTCTCAGCATTAGGAATTACACACACTGTGTCTAAAATCATTTAGTATCGTGCTCTGTAAATGACTATCTGTACGCACAAAGCACCTCAAACAAGGGGACTGTCTCTCTCCTGCAGACGTGCCGAAGGGAATCATGGGATAGCGATTCATTAGTGCTCAACTCCATTATCTGCAGCCATCTAGTGTCTGTTTCGTGCTCTAGACTGCAGAACTGAGAGATCCCACACATGATCTCTACTGAAGAACAGCACAGGACAGTGCATGCATCATAGCCATCATTCTCATTTAGTTATAACAGATGTGAAGTCACTTTTTGTTATTATTACTTAAATTATTTTCATCCGTTTTTTTATTGTTTTTTTTTTTTCAGATTCATCGTGAGTTGAAGGTACACTACCACACAATAATTTGTGGCCAAGAATAATTTTAGAGAAATTAATACTTTTATTCATCAAGGATGCATTAAATCGATCAAAAGTGACAGTAAAGGCATTTATACTGTTCCAAAAGATTTCTATTTCAAATAAATGCTGTTCTTCTGAACTTTCTGTTCATCTGTGAATCCTGAAAAATAAAATGCATCACAGTTTCCACACAAATATTGTGCAGCACGACTGTTTTCAACATTGATAATAATCAGAGATGTTTCTCGAGCAGCAGATCAGCATATTATACTGATTTCTGAAGATCATGTGACACTGAAGACTGGAGTAATGATGCTGAAAATACAGCTGCGCATCACAAAAATACATTACAGTTTAACACATATTCACATAGAAAACAGCTGTTTTAAATTGCAATATTATTTACAGTTTTTACTGTATTTTTGATGTAATAAATGTAGCTTTGGAGAGCAGAAAAAACGTGCCGAGCCCAAACACTGGTGTATGTTACTGTCAGTAATCAGTGTAGATGATGTGTTGCTGAGGTGTCAACACGCAGCACCTCAGATTCACCAAAGATTTCTTACATTTCTCCAGCTGCTGAAACAAAAATGTTCCTGATGTGACATTATGGGTTCTTCATATTGGCTTCTAGGTTCTTTAAAGCACCAGCACACAGACTTATGTCAACATTTAGCTTCAAAGCAACACAAAGGCTCCACAAAATCCACACAATGAAGACTAACAAGTCACGTCCTACTCATGTGAGGTCTGAGGCACTGAGTCTGTGTCTGTCTCAGTCTTTCTCACACTCGTTCAAAGGTAAATCAAATATATTGTGGTTATATTGAGCTGAGTCACGAGCCACATATATCAGTGCGTCGGTGAACATGTGTGAGGTTCAATCAGGTCACACAGCTTTATTCTCACCGTCTGATCAATTATTTTCGCTCGATGTGGGAGGCACGTCATAACAGACGTTTAGCAGCTTCACAAGACACACTTATCCGTATTGATTCAGGACGTAAGGAAGCGAATGAAAAACTAATTAAAAGAAAATATGTGCTAACCCGAGGAGCGTCTGGGGTTTTACTGTACACACAGAGTCCTGCCAGATATCTGTAACCTAATTCTGTCGTGTTTCAATCACTGAGTCCAGAGCGGGGTTACGCAAACATGACGTAGCGCGTGAGGTGTTCGATCTGAATGCATCTCACACGCTCGCACTTTCATTTTCTCTAAGCCCAGGATCAATGCTAGATGTGAAACTGCTGTTGGCTGCTGGAGGTCAGAGGTCATTCACAAACGTGAGCTCATCACAGTCACAAACAAATCCTCCAGACTCCTGCATCTGGCTCTGCTTATGACTGTCCTTATTAAACGTGGCTTGAAGGTTACTAAACTCTCTTCTCATGCAGTTGTTTTCAAAAGAGTGAAACTACCCAGATAACAAAAATATGCTGTAAGAATGGGGTTATTATAGTTAACTAAAACTACAATTAAAACTTATTACTTGAAAAAAAAATATATATATATATATAAACTTTTTTCTCAGCATTTCTCATTTTAATTTAGTTGAACTTGATGTATTAAAATAACTAAAAATAAAACTGAAATAAACATTTATAAAAAATAAAAGAAAAACATTACACTTACAAAAACTCAGAACAAAATTACTAAAACTTTAACTAAACTGAAAATGAAAATAGAAAATGTAAAAATAAAAACTGACCAAAACATTGATAAAAAAAACAAAAACAAACTAGATATATATATATATATATAAACTTTTTTCTCAGCATTTCTCATTTTAATTTAGTTGAACTTGATGTATTAAAATAACTAAAAATAAAACTGAAATAAACATTTATAAAAAATAAAAGAAAAACATTACACTTACAAAAGCTCAGAACAAAATTACTAAAACTTTAACTAAACTGAAAATGAAAATAGAAAATGTAAAAATAAAAACTGACCAAAACATTGATAAAAAAACAAAAACAAACTAGAGTAGTATCACAATCAAAGTAACACTGGTTTAAAAATGTTACTTAAAAAACAAAAACAAACTAGAGTAGTATCACAATCAAAGTAACACTGGTTTAAAAATGTTACTTTCAAATCTTCTCTGAACGTAATTTAATGCAACATTTAATGTGATGAGAATGTAACATTAAAAAAAAAAAAAAAAAAAACTTTACATGACATTTCAGAAAACACTGTATGAATTGTTGTTGTGCTAACGTTTTGAGAACATTATGAAAGACTTTTAATGAACGTTCTATTAATGTTACTGGAAGAACTTTTGTTCATAACTTTAAGAGAATCTTGCCTGTGTCCTGTTTAGCTGGGTTTATGCATGGAACATTAGAAAATATGCTTTGGATAGCATGCATGTGTGAAAAAATATCTCAGTATAATATACACTGTATAGATATATTGTATATATGGCTATGATTATACACAGTGGCTCCCCAAAATGTATTTGAACACTTAAGCAACACTTAGAAATGCCTGAATGTCATTGCATCAAGTGTCATTAATTTTAAAGAAAAATCTGAAGATTGTAAAGAAACTTTTGACGTGTTGGAACAATAGCTGTAGTGTTGAAGCTGAAGTGTTGTGTGTTTGTGGTTAGCGGATGATGTTGATGTTAATGTGATGCACCTGTGTCACACTTGCGAGGAAATATGTGTCATGTGACACTGGTGTCTGTTTTCATATGCATAAAGAGCCTAAACTGAATTCTGATGTCTGCCACACACACGACAAATCATTAGAGGCAGAATTTGATTTCAGGGGGGCTTTACTCAAACACCGTGAGTCTCGCTGGCTGTTTTCATAACCTCTGACGGGAAATGAGAGAGACCACCTCAAACCTCAGAGTCTCGTTCCTGAGAATTAAGAAGGAAACAAGTGAATATGTCAGAAGAGCCTGGGAAATGTAATTGTATCACAAACTTGCACGAGTTATTAAATCGCAATGAAAAATCATAATGTTTCCTATTTCTTTAAAATAAGAGTACTGCCATTTCAAAACATGTTTTGCAAGAGTTACATCTGTGCACTGCAAGTGCAAAGTGTTTCTTTATTTTTTTCAGGCAACCTAAAAATTAGTGTGGTAACTTCATGGTTTTATACAATTGAATCAATCATACAAAAAAATAGAGCTTTGGGGTAACAACTGTAGGTTGCCACATTCACTGCAGTGCAGAGCAGTACATATTTCACCATTTTAAATTTGCATTGTCATAAAAAGCACAAGAGGACAGTCATATTGCATTAGGAGTATGGGTCAAAGGTCAAACCCATGGCGCTTTGTTATTTCTTTAAGATCTGTCTGATGCTCAGCAGCACATGGAAACTCAATGCTTCCTCATTTTGTGTTGCGTTTTAATTTGCACGGACAGAATCTGAACGCGTGCATTGTTTACATCCAGACGACATTCGGAAGTTCAGTTCAGCGCTTCAAATCCCGCTCTGTCTTTTTCTCTCTCCGTTCCACGCTTCCTCATTGCTGCGGGCACTAGAGAAGCAGAATGTATATTTTATGAGGAAAAGATTGTCTAACTGGTGGGTCAAGATTGACTAGAGTGACTGGCAGACGCTTGTTTAGCATATTGAGCTTTTGTTGTGCGTGCTGTAGCAATAAATAAGGCCTCAGTTATAGGCGTCGTTTGCAGTCCTATCACAGCTCTCGGCCCTATTCAGAGGAGATAAATGTGATTTAAATTAATAGCCAGTCCTAAATAACTCCTCAGATGGTAAACGATGCATTTATCAGATACAGACAGCCAATGTCCCTTGATTCATGGGCCCCTTACAACATGAAGGGAGCTTACAAAAATTGTTATTACTTTTTAATAAAGTGTAGCAGCCGCTCGTCAGTCATTTATCAGAGGAGCTCAGTCAGATGACGGCGTTTTCCCGCGCAGTGGAGGGGCAGACACATGAAATATGGCTCTGTGCATAAAACATCAGCACTGAGGGAAGAATCATCTTCAGCTTCGCTGCGAGGACTTCAGATGGCTGAAACTACTAGAACGGTCACCTTTGAAGATTAAACACATTTATGGCATTTATTTAGAGAATTAGCTTTGCTAAAAAAAAACACTCACTACACTGTAAAAAGTCAAAATGTGCTAGTGTGTCCACCTGATATGAGCATGACCTTCACTGGTGTAATTCAGTCATATTAAATCATTTTGTGGCTTGAATAAAACTAGCTAATTTAGATATTACCACATGAGGAACTTGTTTTAAGTTCAGAAACAAGGCATTTTTACAGTGTGCATCAAGTAGAAGCATGTTTTGACCAAAACAAGGTTACAGTGATGGTGCATTCAGGTTCTCCTGGGAACATTCACATCTACATTTATGCATTTGGCAGATGCTTTTATCCAAAGCGACTTTACCAGCTCATGCTTTCCCTGAATTGACCTATCGGTAAGCCCCTCCCCTCGAATGCAGATGAGCCAATGGCAGTCGAGTATCAGTTGGACAGGGAGCAGAACTCGGACACCTATAGGTTTCAGTGCCGTAGAGAAACATTGGAAGATCGGAAACTCGCATCGGTTTGATGGTGTTTATGCTACAAAAATGGAAAAACGATGTCCCTGGGGTACTTGTAACACTGATTCCAGGTATCCTGAGAAGATAGGCAATGGAATTTATTTGATTACATTTCCTAAACCCAAACAAAACAGAGCAAAATATCCATAAGCATTCACCACCAATCCCAATGAAGACAAAAATGTTTGTTTTCTGGTTGTCATACTCTCATTAAGTTACAATTTTCATCAGCTCAAGCAGAACGTTAATGTCATCTTGCATTTCAGCACGGTATCTCTGGCTAAAACTAGCTAACGTTAAGGTTATGAGTCCATGCTATCGCACAAACCTAAATAGCGGACTGTTCTCACGTCATGTAAGTTACAGTGTAGGTCAAAAACACAGGTGTACATTTTAGTGCCTCTCCATATTAAACTGGTTAAATGTACATTAATTGAATCGTATTCTGCGGTACATGAACAGTGTTGATCCTGCATGTTGTCATCCACGATCGTGACGACCGTTATATGAGACTTCTCCCGCTTGCATTCGTCTGTAAACCCTCGCTTTAAGTAACAATTGCAGGTCATCACTTTTTACAGTCAATGGATCATATCACAGAAAAAGAAAACGTATATGCATTCAGCAGCTACGCAATCACACACCCCACCTGAAAGAAACCTGCTTACATCCCGGCCACGTAACGCGAGCGAAACGCCAAGCGGCGGGAAAACAGTCATCAGTCACGCGGCCGGTGATTAAGCGCTCGCCTTGACCTTGTTCCTCTGATGGAAATAAACAGATCAACCTCCTAATTTCTCCAACAAATCCAGGTATCCTGAGAAGATAGGCAATGGAATTTATTTGATTACATTTCCTAAACCCAAACAAAACAGAGCAAAATATCCATAAGCATTCACCACCAATCCCAATGAAGACAAAAATGTTTGTTTTCTGGTTGTCATACTCTCATTAAGTTACAATTTTCATCAGCTCAAGCAGAACGTTAATGTCATCTTGCATTTCAGCAAGGTATCTCTGGCTAAAACTAGCTAACGTTAAGGTTATGAGTCCATGCTATCGCACAAACCTAAATAGCGGACTGTTCTCACGTCATGTAAGTTACAGTGTAGGTCAAAAACACAGGTGTACATTTTAGTGCCTCTCCATATTAAACTGGTTAAATGTACATTAATTGAATCGTATTCTGCGGTACATGAACAGTGTTGATCCTGCATGTTGTCATCCACGATCGTGACGACCGTCATATGAGACTTCTCCCGCTTGCATTCGTCTGTAAACCCTCGCTTTAAGTAACAATTGCAGGTCATCACTTTTTACAGTCAATGGATCATATCACAGAAAAAGAAAACGTATATGCATTCAGCAGCTATGCAATCACACACCCCACCTGAAAGAAACCTGCTTACATCCCGGCCACGTAACGCGAGCGAAACGGCAAGCGGCGGGAAAACAGTCATCAGTCACGCGGCCGGTGATTAAGCGCTCGCCTTGACCTTGTTCCTCTGATGGAAATAAACAGATCAACCTCCTAATTTCTCCAATAAATAAGTGTGAGCCCTTTAATTTCAGCGGCCGACAAACAAGCGGCGCGAGGAGCTTTCCTCTCCTGTGTATCGGCGCGCCGTTAAGCCTCTCGCGCAGGTAACAGTCAAGCCATTAACCTTTGCTTTTAGCTCAGGCTTCAGGTCGCTGCCCCCCCCCCCCCCCCCTCCCC
>NW_015505833.1:1020984-1066535 GCF_001515645.1 Sinocyclocheilus grahami
CCCCACCTGCTGCAGCTTTTAATACATTTTTCTTAATAGTTGTTCGCCCGTGAATGAAAAGGGCAACTTGCCTCCTCTTGACATTGACTCTGCCACAATCATAATAAGGTTTCTCTCTTTCTTATATCATCAACGGTAACCCATCGCCGCCGCGTCCGTGCCTGTCTGCAGTCATTTCAGAGAGGTAATATGAAAGGGCTTTTGAAGGCAGGGGTCATGTTAAATTGTAACGCAAATGTTATTCCTCAATTATCCAACTGGGGTAAATGTCAACTGCTTGAGGGGGAAGATCTCTCCGGTTCTCCGTTCGTGAGTCTGTCTGTGTGTGTGGTTTTTAATTGCGTGCCCGTACGTCTCCCGGGGGCCCGAGGAGTCAGGTGAGCACTTCCCGCAAAAGACTCACTCTTTGTTGTATCGGTTTGGGGTCCTCCGCGCAATGATAGCACAACAAACCACAGCTCTTGGCGTCGGGGTGGACGTGCCTGATTTTAAGCACGCAGACATTAAGCACGCAGACGCATTCCTATGATAGCTGGAACTCTGCTGTAGTGAGTTTAATGAAAAAGCCCCGGGATGATTGGCAGCTGAATGGCTTAACTAACAAAAGAGGGCAGTTGGGATGAGAGGTCAGGAGTGAAGGGGACCGCTCTGGGATTTCTCCTCAGGCCACTGGATATTACCCGTCCACTACATTTATATTTGCAATCACAAATCGACTTGAATTGGGCTAAGTGGAGATCAGGACCTGGTGTGGACAGACCGAGAAAGCAGGGCTGGAGCCGGAAACAAAAAACACACACACCATTAAACAGTGCGAGCGAGTGGCGTGATGCCACTAAACTAGAGTGCTTTCATTAGCTTCCATTATTAACTAGCTTCCGTTATTATCATCTTCTTTATCAGTTATAACATGAGCGAACTAGTTACCTTAATCACACTGGTTGCAAACAGTGTGTGACTCATTCAATGACTTTTGGCCGAGTCCATACTTTAGGGAAAGAAAGGGAAGAATCTGAAAGTGAACATAGGATAAGGATAAGTATAAATATATATAAAAAAATGACTAAAGCACAAACATACAACTACTTTACATAGTTTATAACTAATTATTATATTATACTTTAATTTCTGAATGCTCTATGTTTGGATGTCAATCATTATCTTTGGTTTCGATTGGTTGCAAACAGTGTTTGACTAATATAATGACTTTCAAGCAAGTCCATATTTTTAAAAGTAGTTATTTTTGTGATTTTTGGGACACAATCAGTCCCACGAATCTGGAAGTGAACATGAATTGTCATTTGTTTACGATTTAAAATCCACGTTATGGCATATTTCAGACTGAAACTGCATATTCTAAGAAAAACAAAAAACAAAGTGAATGTTGTCCATTGGGAATTGATAATTGTTGTGAAAAGCGGAGTGAAGTCAGCTAGTATGCATACATAGCTGTTTAACCACTGGTTAATGATTTCCAGTAGGCTAAAATGACAACGGCAGTAGAAAAGGAAAGGAAATCATTCACAATGAGACAAGGGATGTCCAGTTTTTAATTAATGTAAATTTAAATACCAAATAATGTCCCATTGCTATGGTTACCTTTTTAGGCGAGCATCGCTGCTTCTGATAAACTGTACATGAAAAGAGTAGCATGTCTGAATTCACAGTATTCATAACACAGTAGGCGAAAAGGGCCGAATACTTGTGGTGAGATTCTGAAGTGTGCATCTAATCGACACTTTACTATCCCATGAGGCCACAGGAGAGGATTCGTGAACACAACAGACAGTGACAACATGTGCGTGCAGTGCATGCAAACTTCATCCATACTACAGACTTTCATACTATATAGAGCATACTTGTATTACGGTCACAGAGTACGTTTTTTTTTGTTTTTTTTTTTAAGCTTAATACCTACTAGATGATATGTGATTTCGGACACAGCTCATGACTTCTGTTTATTAGCACCTATTTAGTGACAATTGAAAATATAGAGTCGGCCCAACTGAAATGATGTTGCATATACATATATGTTAAAGGAAAATACTTATTTTTTATTTATTTGGAAGAGTTTGTGTCCACATCTTAACAGTAGTAACCGGACCCCCCAAATACTCCCGTAACAGGCATCTGGTGTATAAGTCAGTGTGCTGGGCTGATAAAAGGCCTGCGCGCCTGAATGAGACACTGTCCCTTACAATATGAGCTGTTTTATGACAGAGGTCAGAGTCTGAGGGAGCAGCGCTCTCAGTCTTTGTATCGCTTTCAGTCTCAACATGACAGATGGAGACTGCTGTCTATTGTCATGTGCTTCTGTTGAAACTCATCTAATAAAAGAACCATCACTGAAAAATCTGATCCCTTTGCCAAGTCAGCTAGTATGCATACATAGCTGTTTAACCACTGGTTAATGATTTCCAGTAGGCTAAAATGACAACGGCAGTAGAAAAGGAAAGGAAATCATTCACAATGAGACAAGGGATGTCCAGTTTTTAATTAATGTAAATTTAAATACCAAATAATGTCCCATTGCTATGGTTACCTTTTTAGGCGAGCATCGCTGCTTCTGATAAACTGTACATGAAAAGAGTAGCATGTCTGAATTCACAGTATTCATAACACAGTAGGCGAAAAGGGCCGAATACTTGTGGTGAGATTCTGAAGTGTGCATCTAATCGACACTTTACTATCCCATGAGGCCACAGGAGAGGATTCGTGAACACAACAGACAGTGACAACATGTGCGTGCAGTGCATGCAAACTTCATCCATACTACAGACTTTCATACTATATAGAGCATACTTGTATTACGGTCACAGAGTACGTTTTTTAAATTTTTTTTTTGAAGCTTAATACCTACTAGATGATATGTGATTTCGGACACAGCTCATGACTTCTGTTTATTAGCACCTATTTGGTGACAATTGAAAATATAGAGTCGGCCCAACTGAAATGATGTTGCATATACATATATGTTAAAGGAAAATACTTATTTTTTATTTATTTGGAAGAGTTTGTGTCCACATCTTAACAGTAGTAACCGGACCCCCCAAATACTCCCGTAACAGGCATCTGGTGTATAAGTCAGTGTGCTGGGCTGATAAAAGGCCTGCGCGCCTGAATGAGACACTGTCCCTTACAATATGAGCTGTTTTATGACAGAGGTCAGACTCCGAGGGAGCAGCGCTCTCAGTCTTTGTATCGCTTTCAGTCTCAACATGACAGATGGAGACTGCTGTCTATTGTCATGTGCTTCTGTTGAAACTCATCTAATAAAAGAACCATCACTGAAAAATCTGATCCCTTTGCCAAATTAGAATATAATGTGAATGCTTTAGACACATTATAGCCTTTTATATATGAATGAGCATCGATTAGGGAAGGTTTCTGGAAGATTCTGCCCAGTGTTATATTTGTAACTTACTAAAACTAAAACTATTAAACATAATTTTTCTTAATTGAAAAAAAGGCGAATAAAAAGGCTCAAAATGTAATTGTCATTAGTTTAAGTACTAACGTTAAAATGACTAAAACTAAAACTGAAATAAAAATAAAAGATTCATATAAATATATAAAAAATTAATGCATGAAAAAGGCTGAAAAAATACAATGCAAATTAGAAATGTTTTCATTTGAAACTAACTGAAATAAAACAAGTTTAAGTACTAACGTTTAAAATACTAAAACTTAAACTGAAATAAACATAAAAGATGAATATAAATATAAAAATGAATAAATGACAAATGCACATAAAATTACTAAACCTAAAATTAAAATGTTAATTAATATAAATAAAATAAATAAAACCAACACACACACACACACATTTGAATATTTGAACTAATAAAATTAAATAAAAAAGAAAATAAATTAACTAAAAGACAGTTAAAAAGACAGTTACATACAATATCATTATAACATATCAATATAACATAATACACTCAGAAAGCTTACGCTACGTTACAAAATCTTAATTTATGTCCATATATAGAGCATATTTTATGCATGCTCTAAATTTGGAAGTCAATCATTAGCATGACTTTGAAGACTATATTGAGGAATTCATTACGTTTATTAGGCCTGATTATTAATATTGATATAATCTAGTTATCAGAAGCGCAGCTGAATGGTTATTTTCATTAACTCACACACAAAAGCCATGCTCCAATAGAGTCTTACAGGCACAGATCTGTTATTATTCCACACTGTTGTTGTTATCAGGCCATTGTCTGCTGCGTCCCCATGGATACGGCCGATGCTATCCGCTTATCACTGTAATAAAACTAAAGTGCTGGGCAGGAAATTGAAAATGTAGCTGGACAGGAAATAACTGTGCTCTGTCATAATCTACGGCCCAGAACATGTGTTCATCCGCGTGTTGTCACTCTATCTGATGCCGCCCGCTTTGTGGTCAGCCGTTTCTCCTTCCTCCTGCTGCTTTATCAGGCTGCTGTCTGCTGGGTCAGCGCTGTCAAAGACGCCCCCTTCATAGGGAGCATGTGTGACGATTGCATCACGCCCTGTGTATCAAGATGCCTTCCTCTGGATGGACTTGGGAGGCAGAGATGGCTGGTTGAAAGAAGTAGAGAGATCTCAATTTTCTTTACAATCCCACTTGTACAAACCTTGTAGTCTGTCAGTGTTCGCTCATTCATCTGCAAAGCTCACTGGAAACGGTTCTGGAGCATTAGATGTGCTAGAACTTGAAACTGGTCTGAAATGGGCTGCACAGGGAGAATGATGATGGAAGTATGTGAGAGTGAGCAGTCCCGTCTCTGATTGAAGCGGCGTGTGATCATTTGCAGCTCATTTGCATATAAGGGGACGGGGCCATGAGAGGTGTCGGTGACACATTGCCGCCCTCTGTCTGAAAACCAAGAAATCTCCTCTCAGTCTCTCCTGTTCCTCTTCACAACTGATGCTATTTACCACAAAAGGAACAACAGCATTACAGCAGGGTTCATATGATTAGAGAAGCTGGTAACGCTTCATTGTAAAGACCCATTCTCTTTTTTTTTTTAAGCTTAATACCTACTAGATGATATGTGATTTCGGACACAGCTCATGACTTCTGTTTATTAGCACCTATTTGGTGACAATTGAAAATATAGAGTCGGCCCAACTGAAATGATGTTGGATATACATATATGTTAAAGGAAAATACTTATTTTTTATTTATTTGGAAGAGTTTGTGTCCACATCTTAACAGTAGTAACCGGACCCCCCAAATACTCCCGTAACAGGCATCTGGTGTATAAGTCAGTGTGCTGGGCTGATAAAAGGCCTGCGCGCCTGAATGAGACACTGTCCCTTACAATATGAGCTGTTTTATGACAGAGGTCAGAGTCCGAGGGAGCAGCGCTCTCAGTCTTTGTATCGCTTTCAGTCTCAACATGACAGATGGAGACTGCTGTCTATTGTCATGTGCTTCTGTTGAAACTCATCTAATAAAAGAACCATCACTGAAAAATCTGATCCCTTTGCCAAATTAGAATATAATGTGAATGCTTTAGACACATTATAGCCTTTTATATATGAATGAGCATCGATTAGGGAAGGTTTCTGGAAGATTCTGCCCAGTGTTATATTTGTAACTTACTAAAACTAAAACTATTAAACATCATTTTTCTTAATTGAAAAAAAGGCGAATAAAAAGGCTCAAAATGTAATTGTCATTAGTTTAAGTACTAACGTTAAAATGACTAAAACTAAAACTGAAATAAAAATAAAAGATTCATATAAATATATAAAAAATTAATGCATGAAAAAGGCTGAAAAAATACAATGCAAATTAGAAATGTTTTCATTTGAAACTAACTGAAATAAAACAAGTTTAAGTACTAACGTTTAAAATACTAAAACTTAAACTGAAATAAACATAAAAGATGAATATAAATATAAAAATGAATAAATGACAAATGCACATAAAATTACTAAACCTAAAATTAAAATGTTAATTAATATAAATAAAATAAATAAAACCAACACACACACACACACATTTGAATATTTGAACTAATAAAATTAAATAAAAAAGAAAATAAATTAACTAAAAGACAGTTAAAAAGACAGTTACATACAATATCATTATAACATATCAATATAACATAATACACTCAGAAAGCTTACGCTACGTTACAAAATCTTAATTTATGTCCATATATAGAGCATATTTTATGCATGCTCTAAATTTGGAAGTCAATCATTAGCATGACTTTGAAGACTATATTGAGGAATTCATTACGTTTATTAGGCCTGATTATTAATATTGATATAATCTAGTTATCAGAAGCGCAGCTGAATGGTTATTTTCATTAACTCACACACAAAAGCCATGCTCCAATAGAGTCTTACAGGCACAGATCTGTTATTATTCCACACTGTTGTTGTTATCAGGCCATTGTCTGCTCCGTCCCCATGGATACGGCCGATGCTATCCGCTTATCACTGTAATAAAACTAAAGTGCTGGGCAGGAAATTGAAAATGTAGCTGGACAGGAAATAACTGTGCTCTGTCATAATCTACGGCCCAGAACATGTGTTCATCCGCGTGTTGTCACTCTATCTGATGCTGCCCGCTTTGTGGTCAGCCGTTTCTCCTTCCTCCTGCTGCTTTATCAGGCTGCTGTCTGCTGGGTCAGTGCTGTCAAAGACGCCCCCTTCATAGGGAGCATGTGTGACGATTGCATCACGCCCTGTGTATCAAGATGCCTTCCTCTGGATGGACTTGGGAGGCAGAGATGGCTGGTTGAAAGAAGTAGAGAGATCTCAATTTTCTTTACAATCCCACTTGTACAAACCTTGTAGTCTGTCAGTGTTCGCTCATTCATCTGCAAAGCTCACTGGAAACGGTTCTGGAGCATTAGATGTGCTAGAACTTGAAACTGGTCTGAAATGGGCTGCACAGGGAGAATGATGATGGAAGTATGTGAGAGTGAGCAGTCCCGTCTCTGATTGAAGCGGCGTGTGATCATTTGCAGCTCATTTGCATATAAGGGGACGGGGCCATGAGAGGTGTCGGTGACACATTGCCGCCCTCTGTCTGAAAACCAAGAAATCTCCTCTCAGTCTCTCCTGTTCCTCTTCACAACTGATGCTATTTACCACAAAAGGAACAACAGCATTACAGCAGGGTTCATATGATTAGAGAAGCTGGTAACGCTTCATTGTAAAGACCCATTCTCACTATTAAGTAGTTGCTTATTAGCAGGAATATTACTGTTTATTAGTAATTATAAAGCACATACCAATGCCTTATTCTGCATGACCCTATTTTAGATCCCTTAATCCTTAAACCAAATACCTAGACTTGACAACTAGCTTACTAACTATTAATAAGCAGCTAATTAGGAGTTTAGTGAGGCAAAAGTCATAGTTAACAGTGAGAATTGCTCCCTAAAATCCTATTAAATGCATTTTTTTAATCTATCTATCATCTGTCTATCGATCTATCTATCTATCTATCTATCTATCTATCTATCTATCTATCTATCTATCTGTCATCTATCTATCTATCTATCTATCTATCTATCTGTCTATCTATCTATCTGTCTATCTATCTATCTATCTATCTATCTATCTATCTATCTATCTATCTATCTATCTATCTATCTGTCTATCTATCTACCCTTCCATTTATCCATCTATCTATCTATCTATCTATCTATCTATATATATATATTATTTCTATTTTACTTACACTGGCACTGTTGCTTTAGAAATTCAGACTGTATGAACTACTAAAATATTTCATCTTTCTTTAGTACAAAGGCCTTCATGTAAGCCGTTTATCTAAAAAAAAACTATTTTACATTTGACCATTTTTACATATGCCCAAATATTTTTACCAGGTCATTTTTGAATATATACATTCAAATCTGAATTTTGTGCCATGAGAAATCCTTCAGATCCTCTGCTGTGAAACGTCAACACACACGGGTCTCAAGGCTAGAATATGACTCCTGTGCGGTCAGCGAGTATGACTGCATGCTGCATTAATATGGACATCGGACAAGTTCTTCTCTTTCATCTCATTTTCAATCCATACAAACTTCAGCCATTATTAGCTTCTCCAAAGGCCTTTTCCTCTGTGTCTGCCTTTCGCCTTCTAGCTTGTAATTGGCTTTCAGTATCTGAGGAAATGTAAGAGAGAGAAGAAAGTGGCAGGGAAAGAGAGAATGTCTCATTTGCATTAACTTCATTACCGCTCTCTTAGAGTTATATTTAAACAAGTCCCAGCCAGCGCACACACGAGTGTTTCTGAGAGGGGCCGCTAGCCCTCGGCTCCCTCTTCTAATTGATGTAAATGAAAAAAAACACGGTGAGCTCAGGAGCTTTGACCTTGTTATATGGGGTGACTAACCCCAATTAATCAAAGATTCTTTCTAGATGCTTCAAGCTAATAAATAGCAGGGCGAATCAAAAGTCCTGTGGTTACTGGCTCTGGAATGATTAGGGGAGCGGATGAGATTAAAGAGCGCTGGAGATGAGGAGAGCTCTTCTTATCCAATCTGCCTGATGAGGCTGGTTATAGACCCAAAGACTGAGAGAAAGACCTGAAGTCAAGAGGTTGATTGAAAAAAAACAACAACAAAAAATAAAACAGATGCTGGCTTTTTTTCTGCTTCAGCACTTCTTTTTTTTTTTCAAATAGAAATATTTTGGAACATGTCTTTATCATTGTTTAAGTCTCAATGTCACAATACTGGTGTTTTTTTATTTTATTTTTTTCTTAGATGCATGAAGTCAGTTCACACAAGTAATTGTTAAAATACTTTGTCTACAGTTTGAACTTAAAATATATTTATTGTTTGTTTGTGTGTGTGTGTGTGTGTGTGTGTGTGTGTGTCTTTGTTCTGTATTTCTTTGAAAATAAAATACTGAAATGTTCCTCAACTTATGCAGGTTATAAATAATTTGCTCTAACCCTGCTTCTCATGATAAAGCCACAGCTGGCTGATTCAGTGAATGGAAACCTACCAATCTCATGAACAAGGAGGACAAAACGACAATTCAAAAAGACGTGAAACATTAGTGGCCCAAGTACTGTGTAAAAAATTAATGAGCCCCCTCTATACAGTCTCCTCTTGTACTACAGCGCGATTAGCAGCACTTTTATTAGCGCGCAGCTCCACAACAGAGCGGTGGAGGCGAGTCAGCGTCCGTCCTCACAGTCACAGGCCTCTACAGTCTCACATCAAAGTCATCGTGACACCGGCTTAGCTTACACCCATCCAATTAGCCAGAGAGATCGCACTGACCCCAAAAACACGCTCCTGTGTAGGGACCCGAGAGTCACTCGATCTCAGGTAACACAAACACTCGCTCTGCTGCGTGAGGGAAAAAACTAAAGACAGAGGGAGGGCTGCAAAAGATACCAGTGGGTGGAGGAAACGACAAAAACATGTCAAGAGAGATGGAGAGAAAAAACAAAAAGGAGGTAAACATACAAGCCAGGTACAAAAGCAGAGACGTGGACTGTCTGGCCCGGTAATGAAATTAATTTGTCACCTCATTGTCGCTAACAATAGGCCTAACTGAAATGAACCTGTCCCTCGCATGCATCTGGCACATTAAGCATTCGCTAAGATATGCTGATTCTTACTCACGCTGAATTATTTAGCTGCTGCTCCTCTCTTACTAACAGGGACAAACACAAGACGGTGAGTGCTCACACCGGTATCCATGTGCTGAAGATAAACAAGTGAGACGGGCCGTCTTCATCATGATCGATCAGCAGCGCTCTGGACTCCACCAATGTCCCTGATTCTCAACACACCTGCGGTTTGTAATCATCCGTACAGTTTGGAATTTTAGTCAACAAGATTCCGAACACGATTTCAAAATGCAACACTGCAGCTTAGCAAGACACATTTCCTCTTTGAAGCACTTTCATCAGTAGGTACAGTGTTGTTTCTTTAACATATCTTTAACGTACTGTGTACTGACAACCTAAAAAAACGAAATAACCTAAACAACCCAAAAATAAATAAAATAAACCTAAATAAAATGCAGGTGGTAAAGAGAAAAGTACGTGAAGAATGTTCATCACAAGTAGCTTTTCCGTAAGCTGAGGTCAATACTAACATATAGAAGGTGCAAAAATAAAATAAAATAATAAAAAATATTGTTACAAAGCCTGAAATGTACATAACCGTTGTCAAAAACTATTACAAAACTCAATTATGTAAACAAAATACCATCAAATGTGATCTGTCACACACAGGATTTTGGGAATGTCAGCTTATGGTTTTTCACTTTTAATTATTAAAATGACTTAAATATTCATCAGTTATTTACTGTAAAAAATGCATGAAATGTAAAATTAGATTTATTTAGATGTATTACAGTTTTTCACCTTAAACAGTAAAGGAACTTACTGCTAACCAATTAACAGGCTATTTTTACAGTTAAAATTACAATCTTTTTTTACAGTGTATGTTGGCATGCATTACTTTTCCTCAATCCAAATTATTCCAATCTGATTTTACATTCTGAAAGTTCTGTTTATATGAACCTAAACATTGTCATATCTGCATTCAGAAGTACAATAATCCACCACAATAATGTCACCAGAGCTACTGCACGTATAACTTTGTCATTTTTGCCTTGATAACAAACCTAAAAAGAAAATGAAGAGTCAGAATAGCTTTTTTATTGCATTTTAATAAATATTAAATCTCCATCCAGTTCGTGAAAATAAACATACGCACATTTCTAAGATGTATAACGTATGTAAACATAGGAATCATGGCACTGCACATATGTGCAAGGTATTTTTGAATCCAAATGAGGAAATTCAAGTGTTTACATGCTTAATGTTTTTTTCTGTTAATCAGATTATTTCCAGTCTATACCACCCTATTTAATCTGATCAAAATTTAATTTGGAATGAGCTTATATAGGTTGAGGTGTTTACTTCGGCTTTCAGTCCGATTGAGTCATCAAACTGATTATATGAGTGCATGTAAACACAGCTCTAGTCATGTGACCACAGTGAAGTGTATCAATACCAGGATGGATACAATGTTTCGTTTGATTTCAACTCTGTAAATAAGTCATCTTGTCAAAGTGCATACATTACATTTCACATCCAGATCCAGCTGCACATTCACTGCTGCATTAATCACATCTGGCCAGCAAGCATCTTCTCATAGTATAAGAGATGCTCTTTCACCCAGCGCAATATGGTTGCTGGCATGGGCACCCGAGAGGTGTCTCTGCTTGATGCACCTAGCTAAAGTGATGAGCCGTGCGCTGACAGTTGACATTTGGCTGGAGAATGGGCTTGGCATTCGTGAGATCCGCAACAAAGCAGACCTGGGAACGGCTCACCAAAGGACGCAACCATTCTCCACACAGCAGCCTTTTTTTGCAGTGGCCGGGTGCCAGCGTTCGCTCATTTAGCCCTTTCCGAAAACAGTTGCGCAGGACAACATGAAGCGCTGATTCTTGGATGAGATTTTATTTCTTTTTAATTTTTTTCCTTCATCCAGAAGTGAATTTTCATCACCGCAGCAGAGCGAACACAGACGTCAGAGAAGGGTTACGCACAACAAATGCCACCGAATATTGTTTCTGACATCTCGTGAAGTCGTCTCAATCCCGTACACTGTTCTGGGAGCATGGGGTCCAGCAGGGCTCCGCTCTGAGCCCGCTGAAATTTTAATAGGGCCCCGGCTCACGAATGCAGGGCAGCGTGATGTTATCACCTTGGCATATTTTATCACTGATCAAACAATAGTAGGCAGATGTTGTACACTTGTAACTGTCTCATAAGTGACGCTCAGAAGCACGAGCACAAATGCTTCGTTCTGCATTACCTTTTCTGTGGGTTCTTCCCACGTTGCGGTTTTGTGACACATGCTACATGTCCTTAAGATGTGATCTGGACCAGCTATCATCTTGGTCTGAGAAGCATCCAGACTTAAATTCCAATAAAAATCTAGTGGCAATCGTCATTGTGCACACATGCAGTGCATGTAAATATTCCTTCACGGATTCTGCTGTAGCAGCTGCATTTTAGTGTGAACCAAACATATTAAAATTGCATTTGCTCATTCATTATGTAAATAGCTTATGCTGCTGGCAGAGTTAATTGCATCCGACGTCGTTGTCTTCATCAGGCTGTGTCTCAAAAGTGCTGCTTGGACCTCTTAATAGCACGAGTTACTACTTGACTGCTGCTGCGCGGGTTTCACTTTTGTCATTTATTTTTTGACAATGCCACGTGCTGAGACCTGCTAGCCAAGTACCTTGTTGGCAATGATTGATTACCCAATATCTAATTAAACGTGATCCGATCGCTTATTATGCAGAGAGGAATAAACAAACTGAAGTCAACTGTCAGGCCATGTGATTGATGATGCTGCCAATCCAGCTATTGTTTGGCCTAATGTCTTGACGCTTGTAACAACCGGTAGAGCTGCCTCAGACAATGTGCTCTGTCAGTCCACAACTGATTCGCCCAGCTCACAAACAGATATTTGCTCATTTATTTATTTCATTCTGGGCAGGGAAATTATTTTACGCAGGACCTTGGGAGATTTGTTGGGTTGTTGGCCCTATTAAACCCTGGGTCTCCTGACCCGCCTTCAGGGCAGACCTGTGTTTCTATACGGATTGAAATGTGACAAATGACAGCATGAGGATGGTGAGCAAAGAAAGAGTCTGTGCTATAACAATGGACAGTGCTCCTCACTAAAACAACAGGAACCAGACGTCCTGAAAATTACAGTACATAAAATCAACACATTTGCAGCTTTTTGTCTCACAATTCAGATGTTTTTTTGCTTTGTTTTTCCTCTTGCAATTCTGACTTTTTCAGAACTGTGACATAAAAGCCTAGAACAGAGAAAGCAGCCTCCGTACATTTGTGATTAAGACTTTATTTAAAAAATGTATTGTAGGAAAGGTGTTACATTTGTACAAGAACACACGTGTGCAAACCTTTAAGGAAGCAGAATTTACATTTAAATCTGCTCAGAGGAATAACTTAGAAAGAAACGGTTGACGCAATTCTGTTCAACAAACAGTGAGGAGCAGATGAGAATTTGACCTGATGAAAAATTCATATGCACATACAGCTCTGGACGCTTCCATTACCAAACATTTGTGAACCCTGACAGAATGGAGGTTATTCAAAGCCACCGTGTTCACAAGGTGTTGGAAATTGTTACTTTAATTTATCCTGAGATCATCAACATCTGATCCCAGTATCAAGTGCCTGTAGGCTTTTTTAGAGCATGGAAAAAAAAATTGCATGTGACGACGAGGTGTGCGCCTGAAGACCAGGGGAAGGAAGGCTGATGCGTTTGACATATATCAAACAACACACTGAGAGTGGACAGCATTAATCCAAACTTTTCTCATTTCCCCCAAAAATTAATCATTAAATAATTAATTCTGCAGCTACAGGCAGCAGTTGAAGGGGGTCTTGTGCCTTCCTGCTGTTAAAAATTTGTCCTTGTCTGAAGGCTAGATTGATATATTTATTATTTATCAGATTAATCACAGTTAGAAACGGTGGGTTGTAGGTTGGGCTCATCGAGCTTTATTCAGTGTGTGTGTGTGTGTGTGTGTGTGTGTGTGTGCAGCTGTGGATGGTCATCATAAAGATTGGTCAACTGATTATAAAAAGCGCTCACAACTGAAAATGGCCAACTTTGCCTCCAGCGCTATTTTTACACAGGCAGCTCTGAGAGAAGAGGAGAAGCTGTCATTGATCTGAAGAGGTCAGTCGGGGTCCTGAGGTCATCTCTGTTTATGGAAAGGTCTTGAGTAAAACCCAAAGGATATGCCAGAGAATGTCAACCTCTCGAGTACAAAGGTGTCATACTCATTTTTGTATTCATTGGCCCTTAAAGATTGTCACATGCACTAATTGACATGCTGCCACCAAAGGCGATTACATTTCTAAACCACAATGCCAAAAATCAATACCAGCTGTTACCTTGAAATTTTGAAAGTTCAGCCTCATCAAGAATCTTAATGTCAAATGTATATTAAAACTTATATAACATTATAGTAGTAGTATTAATAACAATGCATTTTAACATTTGTATTTTAACATGTATGTTTTTATTTATTAACAAGCTTGAATGGCATTTAAATAAATAAATAGAAAAGAAAGAAAGAAAAGTTTACCATATTTCCAAAGCTAGAATGTATTGCAGCAGTTACATTTTTAAGCCTTTAGCAATTAATGAATTAATTAAAATTTAAAATGTAACCTCATTAAAAATATTTAAATCTTCAATTAATATTAAAACTCACAGAGCATGTCAATCTATATGTCTAATCTAAAAATTATAATAATGCACTACACTGTTTCTTTTTATTGACACTTTTTTATATTTACAGCCTTGAATGGAGCGCACACACACACATACACACATATATATATATATGTGTGTGTGTGTGTGTGTGTGTGTGTATGTGAGAGAGAGAGAGAGAGAGAGCGAGAGAGAGAGAGAAATGATCTATATCATCAAAAATAAACTTCATTTTGTGTAACAGTTACATTTCTTTTTTACTGCTGCTCAGAAAATGAAAAAGCAAAACTGATCCATCAATCCACCATAATATCTCATTAGCCACAAAAAAGCACCAAACTTGTTGAACAGCTAAAGCTATAGCCTGTATTTAGAGTAAAACCTTCGAGTGAGTCTGTGGCACCCCAGGAGGGGGAAGACAAAGAGGGGACATTAGCGCAAGCAAACTCCAAAATCAATGCGCAGAGTCATCAAGACGGAAGCGCCAGCTCTCAGTCTCTCAGGTGTGACAGTCGATACAAACCTCTCGCACCGACGACTCAAAATCTCCATTGCATTCTTCTCGATCATTAGAGGTTAAATGGAAAATTCCTTCATTCTTACACTCACTTTGCATCCGGAGGATTTCCTCTCACCTTATTAGACCGAAATGCCATTTTAAGCATTAGCGCTGCCATTTCAATCGCGCCTAGAGCATTTGAAAAACTCTGTCGGCTAAATGGCCTCTTTTATTTCAAGTTGGCAGCAGCGTCAGGATGGCATCGCTCCACCGCGAACTGTACCCGCGCAGTACGAGCAGCTGTATCGGCCGCCGCGTGTTAATTGAAGCATTGAGAGTGAAATTGCCACGCGGCCCTCACTGCCTTCGGTCCCGTATCAGGCAAATAGATCTGGCTGACAATTGCGGGCATAATTGTACATAACACTCGATATTAAGATGAGAAAGCGAGAGGTCGCCCCATCACATCTGTGCGTCGGCCAGGCAATCAAACCGGGTTCATGTCAGTGTGAAAAACCCATTTGTGTTCAGAAACAAAACATTTCCCCCTTCTCTCATAATGGGCTAAAGCGCCGCTTATCTCCAGCCATGCACAGCCAGACCTCATCAAGGGCAGGACGCGGAAATCAAAAATCAAAAAGCAGATTCTGCGCCGGCCTGGAACCCTGATCTGCAGGGACTAACCCTGTGACATAAAGTCATATTGTGTTGGTGTTTTAGTCCCTAAATTTGTCCATCAATTATTAAGCGATTGTATAAATGTAGGAAATTACGAGCGGCCGCTTTGGCTCTCAGGCAGAAAGAATGTGATACATCGGCTACATCCCCACCTAATGTGCGGCTCTCTGTCCGAGGGCCCGGAATTATTTATGCATTAGAAAACAGCGTGGCCGGGCCAGAGGAGGCTAGACACATTATTTTAAACCTTTCATAACACGCATCAATATTTCATAAGAAATAAATAAAGAATGTCGGGCTTGTTTGGAGGACAGCTGTAGCTCCGCGCTCCAGCGGCTCCAGGGACTCCAGGGAGGCCACGCATACCCCGCAGTAAAACCCTCCATTTCTTTTTAATCATCCACTTAGTGCATTGTGGGTAGAGGAGCTGTCAAGGTGAGCCAACAGCTTCTTCGATTGTGCCGCTGAAAGGCTTTGTCTGAAGAAAACCGAGCCTTTGTTGCCCAGCACCTTCGAATTACATCTTCACTCATTTTCCCCTCTTCCAATTTCTCGAGTCTTCGCTGAAACCGCTCGACGGACGACTGACATGGTCCACTGGGACAGCTTGACCGTTTTCAGGTAGTATAGCGTGAAGATTAGGAAGGGTTACGAGACTGAGCCGCGCATGATCACCTTCATAAAAAATTAAACCTTGGTTCTTGATGTTTATTTATGGGTGATAAAATGAGCGTAGCACTCACATGATGAGCGGGTTCCTCATCATAGCCTGCTGAACATCTCCAGCATCACATTTAGCAGGTGAAAGACAATGAAACACCTGACTATCTTCACCCTGATCTCCAACATCATCAACTATCAAAGAACAGACTGTATATGTTGCATGTTTATCAGCCCAGGAACTCAGAAACCTCAGAGAGGTGGAGGAGCGCCGAAATGCTCAAATTGCTATGAAGTGCATCTCATTCCAGTAATTGCTGCAGATGGAGTCGTCTAATCTGCTGTTGCTCAGCTCGACATGACTGGGGAATAGCTGGTTTGGTACTATGAGCAGCCATGAAAGTGATCGCACAGCTGTGTCATGCTAAAGAGAGAGGAAAAGTGCCTCAAAGCCGTGATAAACACTGATGCTGGAACCCACAAACACAAGAGTAAATGAGTGAGTGCACTTCAGCGGCGTCTGGATTTCAGCAGCTCTGTTCCAAAGCCATGGCAACACTTCTGATGTTTTAAACAACAAGGGCAGCAAAGTTACAATGTTTTTAAATGACCTCATTTTGGCCAAACTTTAAGGCTTAAAGCAATCCCTGAACGCAACTCAATGAAAACGTTCAAGGGAAATGTTGATCTTAAACCCAAGTACACCACCATTCAAATGCTTGGGTCAATAAGATATTGTGTTGTTGTTGAAAGAAATTCATGCTTTTATTCATCAAGCATGCATTGAATTGATCAAAAGTGACAGTAAAGACATTTATAATGTTACAGATTTCAAATAAATGCTGTTCTTTTGAACAAAAGAGCAACTGTTTACATGAATACTCGTCAAAAGGGACAATTCAACATCATTTTGTGTGTAATTGTGTGTAATTCTCCGTTCGTGCGACGCGAAAGAGTACTCGCGCTGTGAGAGGCGCTTTCTGTGTGTGTGCTTCAGTGTCTGCGCTCAGAAAACCGGTTCAAACTGAGTTCTCTCTTGCATTGTCAGATTTATCCATATGTTTGCTCTTCTCTTACTCCCACATATTGACATCGTTTTATGAGACGTGCAGCAAGTGTATGTTAGCTTATGTCCCGCCGGTTCATATGTACGCATCTAACCTCCGAACCACGCAGCAGATTCCTTCTGAATGAATCTCTTCCCAAATCGTCCCTCCCTAACATTTTCGTCTCGTTTTTATTAGTTGACGAAAATGTCAATAGATTTACCTCATAGTTTTTGTCATTCAAAAAGTGTTTTAGTTCGTTATCGTCTTGTTGTTGTCAGTGAAAAAAAATGTGTTGACGAAAATTATTCGTCAACGAAATAAACACTGGTTTGAGCATTTTGAGCAAAGAAACTGGCTTCAGTGGTGTGTTTGAGTAAATAGTAAATCAGTGACAGAAAACCAGTCATTAAATAGAGATTAGATCAATTTCACAATTTCACTCTTAACAGCTAATTGTAGCAAGAAGACCTGAGCAGCAGAACCAGCAAACAGTTCAGTATCTGCTGACATCTGAGGAGCGGCGCTGAACTGCTCTTGTCTGCTCGCTCTTTCAAGCCCCTTCTCTGCCTCCCACACAAGATGCTGAAGAGGCTGCTGGAGACAGAAAGCAGCTCAGATTCCAGCCGTTCAGATCTTTCTTCATGCAGTCAGCTGTTTCAGACTCCTTTCTTATAATCTCACAGAATCCTCCCCCAACGCTCTCTTCGCCTGCCTTTATCTGCCTGTTCCTACAAGTTGTTTTGAATAAAGAAGTCATTATCTGCAGGGCCACAATGGCTCCAGACATCCACGCTCAAGATGTTCTATGCATGATGTATTGATCAATCTGTAGTGACTAATGGGACGGTAATGAATGGAGTAACGTTGAGCTAATGCAGACTGTGAATGAAGAGCTTTGCTCACAGCAGTGAACGACTGGATCTGCTGAAGAGCTATGTGCTTTATATTGGCTGCTAGATGGTGTAGTGAACCACAGTTCTCTAATATGAAGAAACTATGATCACATTAAAAACAAAAACAAATGTGGAGTCCTTTCAAAATTGCAATTCCGGAATATTCAAACATGCCATGTTCTACCATTTGCATTACATGATCTCTTATGTTTCATTTAAGTGTCAACTTTGCCACAAAAATCTACTAAAAAAAGGATTGAGACAGGGTTCATATTGAGTTCATATACTGAGATATCTTACTTTTAATTGCAGACTTTCGTATCTTTGCAAATGTCTCAGACTTAGCTCTGTCTGAGAGACTTTTCCATTTTCCTTCCATTTAATCTAGAGAAACAACACAATATTATAGAGATGAAAATCTATTTAAAATATTCATGTTAAAGACCACGTGAAATTAAAATCAGGGTCTTGCATAATTAATTATCGTCCGTTAGCGCTGAGGAAATGTATAAAATGTTAAAGTTGTTTTTTTTTAATGAAAACAGAAAACATTAAAATAAAAGCTCATTGAAAATACAAATAAATTAATTAAGTAAATAAATAAAAATAAATAAATAAAATAGCGACTAAACCCTGATTAAGTTATATTTGAGCAGATATACACATTGAAAACATGCAGTTTGGGTACAGGAAAAACAAACCAAAATACTGATGACAATGTTTGATTTTATGAAAAACTGAATTTTTACCAATCTGGACAAAATCTACATTCAGACACACCTAGCGCGGTGTGGAAAGCTACCCTTCTCCCTCAGGTCAGAGTATGAGAGGACAATAAAGAGCTGGAGCCAAATAAAACCAGCTTCACCCACTGAAGAGAAGCATCGCTAACATATGTCTCAACAGAGCAAAATTCTGGCCGTTATCTCAGATTTATGGAGCTATTTTTCATAGCGTTATATTTACACACACGATGGGAACAAGTGCAAAGACTTTTGGGGAAACACAGCGGCCCGAAGAACATATTATTGCGGCCTAATTTATTTTGCTCTATCAGCAGAGTGAAACACAGTGCACAGAACCCACAGGAATATCTATTACTGACAGAACGGCCTGATAAAGGCCTGCATTAGCTCGTATGTCAGACACACATAGGCTTTCTCTGTAGAGAGCTTTAATCTTGCTGTGTTATGAATAATGTTAAGTATATTATTCTCTGACATCCCACAATTCCAATTTATGCACCTCAACTCGCAGTGCCAACTACAATTTATAACTTTCAATATGCAAGGCATCAGCAATACATTAGAGAGATAGGACTGAGCGCGGCTGGGGTGAACCAGAGCCAGGCAGAGGCCTGGGAACCCAGAGCTGAATGCTGAGAGGGTTTGGACCGAACCACGAACCGCCTCCGCGTCACTGACTTGCTCTTTCATCCCGAAGGCATCAGTGAATCACGGCCGGAAATATTAAAGGACACTTCAGAGAGTGACGCAAACAGAGTGAGAAGGATAGCATTAAAAATCCAGCTAACGTATATTTTATTCTGCAGATGGTTAGCTTAAGTTTTTTACAAAATAGATTACTCACAATATAGTTTAACTACAGTCAAGTTACCCTTTACACTTCAAGCTAGTAAAAAATGACCTCGAAGCAATCAAAAACATGATCTTTTTTTAATATAAAACCATCAGATCATACCATATACTATTCAGGCATAAAATGATTGTGATAATTCAACTTCAAGAAGCTTCACTCTAAATGCATTTAATAAAAAAAATAAAAAAAACAGTGATAAACAGCAGGCTAATATCTCATTACACGAGGGACAGAAAGTGCATTCCATTCTCCCAGTCAAGTTACCCTTTACACTTCAAGCTAGTAAAAAATGACCTCGAAGCAATCAAAAACATGATCTTTTTTTAATATAAAACCATCAGATCATACCATATACTATTCAGGCATAAAATGATTGTGATAATTCAACTTCAAGAAGCTTCACTCTAAATGCATTTAATAAAAAAAAAATAAAAAAAACAGTGATAAACAGCAGGCTAATATCTCATTACACGAGGGACAGAAAGTGCATTGCATTCTCATCGGGGCCTCAAATGAATCAGTGAGTCATTTTTGTACTGAATGAACCATCCAAATTAACATATTCTCTAACACTACAAATCATGGGAACACAGTTTGGAAGAGTACATTTTATTATTGAATTTTCTATTCATTGCAACTGTATGTGCAATACAATAAGACATCGAGAAATTATGATTTGGAGTTTTTATTACGTTACACTATGACTTTTTTTTTAAGCTAAACTATTTTGGGGGAACAAAAGTGTCAAGCTACTGAAAAAAAGTTGTAGCATGAAAAAAGTCAAGAGTTTGCAGAGACACGAGGCAGATCATGGTCCTGTAGGGCCGCTGTCCTGTAGAGTTTAGCTCCATCCCCAATCAAACATACCTGAAAAATTCAACCAAAGTCTTCAGGATTACTAGAAAATGACAGGCAGGAGTGTTTGATTTGAGCTATACTCTGCAGGATCACAGCTGACCATCCCTGATGTTGTGTTCCTGTCGTTAAAAACATAGAGCATAGCAGTAGCAACACAAGGTCATGGGTTTGATTCCCAGCGAAAGCAGGAATTTATCAAATTAATTGATTGAATCTTGAATGCAGTGTAAGTCACTTTGGATTAAAAACAAAAAATAATAATAATAATAGTCTGCCAAATGCATAAATGTAGAGGATGACAGAAAAGTCATTAAAACTGACCAAATTTTGACATGTGAATATGTGATTTAAGTTTTTGAAACAAACACTTTTACATGCAAAAATCAAGATTGTTCAATGTTTTTGAAAGAAGTCTCTTCTGCTCACCAAGGCTGCATTTATTTAATCAAAAATACAGTAAAACGGTAATATTGTGAAATATCATTATAATTTTAAATAAACAAGATTATATGCAAAAAATCTATTTAATGCATCCTTCTTGAATTGTTTTCTTTCAAAATATAAAATAAAAAATCTTACTGACTGCAAGCTTCTGAATGCTGGTGCATGCATTTAAAACCAACCTGACACAAAAATCTGCCAGAGGGCAAGTGCCATATTGGGAATGCATGTCTCTCCTATATAAAAATACTTAAACAGAGAATATTCTCTCAGAGATCTAATTCTGCTGACGAGGCACCTCTAGTAAGGAGGGAGGAGGCAGCGCTCGACATGATGTCAGCTTCATCACCTTCGAGAGCCGATCGGCTCAGGCCAGGAGAAACGCTGAGATCTGTTTGGACTCGACAATGGCATCATACAATAATCTGCCAGAGGGCAAGTGCCATATTGGGAATGCATGTCTCTCCTATATAAAAATACTTAACAAACAGAGAATATTCTCTCAGAGATCTAATTCTGCTGACGAGGCACCTCTAGTAAGGAGGGAGGAGGCAGCGCTCGACATGATGTCAGCTTCATCACCTTCGAGAGCCGATCGGCTCAGGCCAGGAGAAACGCTGAGATCTGTTTGGACTCGACAATGGCATCCGGTAAAGCGCTCGGTGTGGGAGAGAGAGCGAGAAAGTGAAGAGCACTGGAGAAGCAGAGAAACGGCGTTGTTTTGCGGACTCCTTGAATAGATTTGTTAAAACTCCACGGTTGATTTATGCTAAGCGGAGCCCATGCAGACGCGGGCTCGCCTCGCCAGAACACTTTCTAAGCCCCGACCCACACTTTGATGCTTCCGTTCGAGGTGCCCAATGAAAGGCCGCCTCGCTCCCCCTCACCCCGCCTTTTCTTCAGTTTCTGCCATGCAAAGATAATCAGGTTTATGTAAAGTATGTGTGCTCCTTTGACAGTCTACGCTAGCTCATTAATTCAATCACACCCGATGCCATTGTTCTGCCAGTGTTTGAAATGCGTATGGAGACGGGGGGGTTTCCTTAATCCTGTCAATCACTGTTAACATTTTTCTTGCTGTTGCCATGGCCGAGGCCAGAGTTCATGAAAACAGCGAATATGAGCCAACAAAAGGAGAATAAAGACTTATTTCAGCCACTTTTCTCTAAAAGGCCATCGACCATGCACAAAAACACAAGGAGTAAATGTAGACAAGTTTGAACACTACAGGCACGTCGAGGGAGGGGGCGAGCATTTGAAAACCAAACAGGCCCTATAAAAACTTGACCCGGGAGGCTCTGGGAAAAACCTCCTGAATCGGCCCCCGGAAGAACAATGTGCTTTCTTGTGTGGCTTCTTCAGGGCCACAATGGCTGCTACAGTCTAAACACATGGCAGAGATGGTCCGACACTGCCGTAAGCCAGATCAGCGCACTAGAATACTGAGTGCTGATCGCAGCCCAGAAGTGGACAAAGAGAGAGTGAACAAGAGGGAGGGATCCGAAGGAGCGCCGTTCCCAGAAACCCGCAACGTCGAGATGTTAATTCTAATGCGATATTTCATCTCTTCACGATATGTTGTTAAATGAGCACTGGAATATGGAAAATCACAGTTTCAAATCTTTGGGGACCTACTTAATAAAACCTTTCATTTATGCGTTTGGTAAAACTTTACATTATGCACATTGCATTCAAGGTGCACATTTGACATTGTATGAGTTCTTGCTCTCCTAGGAATCAAACCCATGATCTTGGCGTTTCTATAATCATGCTCTACTGTTCTACTGAGCTACAGGAACGCATAATGCGTCTTAATATTAGCATTCACCACAGAATGGACTTTGAATCAGCATATAAACATCATATAAATATGATAATACCACTATACCGCAATATTTTTGTAGGTGACAGGAAGTGTCAAAAATGTATATTGCGCTTAAAGCCCATTTACACCAAGAACGATTGCCATAAGGACAACTATATTAGCCTCCACATCAATGAACTATAAAGTTCTGTGCATTATAAGCACACGCTATAGTTGTTTTCTGCTTCTTTAAATGCTCAAGCAAAATCAGGTCACACTTTACATTAGGTGGCCTTATCCGTTTGATACTAGATTCTTATCATGTGCATGCTTGCTGATGCATTGCAATTAAAGTACCTGCATTTAAGTAACATTTGTTGATAGACTGTTAACTTTACCTCTAACTGTAACTCATTTCTTTACCCAAAACCTATAACTATAACCCTTATAACCCTAACCTTACCTTTAGTCCAAAACATTACCACAAACTCATTAGTAGTAAATGAGGGAAGTTTTCAGAATAAGATGTAGCTACGCCATAAATCCATAGTCTTGTAAATATCAGATGTTAGTACATAGTAGTTCAGACCACTGCATATCAAGTGGAAAGTGACTCCAATGTTATCATTCCTCTATGTTCTGGACTCACCTATTCTCACAGATCCATTATTAAAACTGTATCGTTATCATCCTTTAGACTGATTCAAACCAAATGTTCATGAGTTTGAGACTGATTTGTGAGGTTTGTTGCTGCCACTGCAACCCAACAGAGGCCTAGCTGCGTTCTTCTAAGGTTAATCGAACTGTGCTTCATTGAGGCAAAGCTGCACTTGTGTAGTGTTTGTACAGTCAAAGTGCAGAGTGTTTTACTCGCATCTCACAGCATGACACATTAGCAGAAACAATGCAAGCACGGCAGCTATTTAGCCAAACTCAAATCACGCAGAGAGAGGCCTAAATGACCGCCTTTGGCTCCTACAAAAATTAGAGATTCAAATATGGTCTCCTTTGGAACAAACGCTTTTAATTTATCTCAAAGACTCGCTCTTTGTTGAAAAAACGTTAACACGGGAACACAATCGCATAGCCCATGTTGGACAAAAAAAATGCCCCTCAGAATCCGAACGTGCGACGTAATCTCCTGGCAAAAATTGCAAAAGAAAGGACAGATTTGATTCTGGTGGGAGGAACTGAGAAAGGAAAACATGCGCGATCTTTCCCCATTTAACACCCGATCTTGAATAAGAATGTAAAGTAAGGGAAGATTAAGCCATTCAGACGGCAGTGGCAGCCTACGCATCGCTGCTTCTTTTCAAGCAATTTAGCCAGTGTTTGTTTATTAGTGCCTTATGCACGGCATTAGCGCTCCGCTTATCGCTGCTCGCACACAGAGAGAGAGCCGGTAATGCGGCGGCGTTCAAAGCGTGTTATGGGACTTCTCATTTGTTTCCTCGCAGGGTTGACCTTGTTTAAGTGTAGACCATGGGAGACAGGACTTATTGGACAACGATACTCATACAAGCTATGTAAACATGCTCATAAAGCACTTTACAACTGCGCCTGCAGACCAAAGTGATGTACAAACAGCACAGAAAAACATGGAACACATAAAAACAACACACAACCTAGTAATACATCGAATACTAACCCAACCTCTCAAAGGCTAAAGACAAGAAGTCATTTTTGACAAGAGCTTTAAAAGTATTTAAAGATGTGATCTCTAAGTTCACGAGGCAGACTATTCCAAAGCCTTGGACCCGCAACAGCAAAGACCTTATCCCCTTTTAACTTTAAATGAGTTTGAGGAACAGAAAGTAATGGTTTATTATTTGATAATAAAGACCTGTGCTTGGTGAAGAGCAATAAGCTCAGACACATAAGCAGGAGCCATCCCATGCACTGCTTTAAAAACATACAGCATAAATGTAACTTTATATAGTCCACTGGTAGCCACCTGAGAGAATCCAAAATAGGAGAGATATGATGACTTTTCTTAGCACCCACCAGCAGCCGAGCCGCCGCATTCTGAACTAACTGCAAACATAGTGGTCTGACAGGACCCCACATACAAAACATTGCAATAGTCAAGGCGAGACAGAACAAAGGCATTAATAACCTTCTTTAAATATGTTCTCGACAGTATAGGCTTTAATCGAGCAATAGACCTAATCTGGAAGAAGGACCTCTTAACCACGGCATTACTCTGCTTATCAAAGTTCAGCTCTTGGTCAAACACAACACCTAGATTTTTTTACTTGGTCATGGCAATAGTTTAACCATGTGCCTAAATGTGTGGCAATATCTAAGTATCCTCTGGCAGTGCCAAAAAGCATAATCTTTTATTTTTCCAAATTATGAGTCATACAGATCTTCCTCCTCCAGACATGCCAAACGTGAGTTAGAACCACAATGCTCTCCTGATTTAAAGGGAGATACATTTGTGTATCATTGGCATACAAATGGTAAGACATGCCATACATATTTTTTTGTAATCAAACCTAGAGGCAACATAAACAAAGACAACAAGATAGGGCCAATAACAGAACCCTGAGGAACCCCACAAGTGACAGTTACTGTTGTTGAAACAAAATTACCATACTTCATTGAGAATGCTCTGACAATAAGATAAGGCTTGAACCCCTTTAAATCCATCCCGTGAATTGCAACCAAATGGGATTTGCTTGCTCAAGAAACATTTCTGATTATTATCAATGTCAAAAACAGTTGTGCTGCCCAATATTTTTGTGGAAACCAGGATACTTTTTATTTTCCATGATTCTTTGATGAATAAAATGTTCAAAAGAACAGCATTTATTTGAAATAGAAAACTTTTGTAGCATTATATATGTCTTTACTGTCCATTTAATGAGTCCTTGATGAATAGAAGTGTTGATTTTTTTTCCATGTGTGTATATGGATATATCTGAGGGTTGTCTGTCTGTTTGGAAGCAAACCCGCGGCTGGATGAGCATTGGTTGAACAGCAGGACTCATCGGGCCCCGGATACTCTCAGCCTCAGGCGCGTCTGGGAAGCACAGCAGCCGCTGGTCCTCCATCACAGAGCACCTGTTCCTGCAGCTTCTGCCCTTCGACGTTCACCCATTAACCCACGGGCCGACACCGGCGGCAAGCCTGCGTAATTAGAGCGAGGCCTTTGGAAACACGAATGGGAAATGTCATTTTAAAGTATATGATTGATGACAGTCTCTCTGTGATGTTACATTTCAGCCGTTGTCGCACTAAAGTCAAACTAAAACCAACACCGTGCTTTTTTCTCCCAGGCACTTACAGCAGTTGCGTCACTGTGGAGATGACAGATCTGATCAGGATTTGATTACATAATCATACCGGAAGCATATAGGACCATCAGCAGAGCTTTTTTAGGCATGAGTACTCTTTCATTTAATCCAAAACATGTAGATTGCAAAAGGAAAAAATCCGCAGTGAGACACGGAAAGCGAGAGATTATTATGTTAGCTCAGACGACGTTTGCTTTCTGTCACAACGGGAGAAAATCATTTTACTCGCTTAATAAAATCTACACAAGTCCCTACAGTGTCTCTCCACACAAATCCAGCCAAACGTGTCCGATTCCCAACAGCCAGGTTATTATCACCTCAGCTCCGCACATGAATATCAAATTTTCAATTGCTTCCTCTGATTCGGTTCCATGCAAACAAAAGCCTGCTTTCCCTTATTTTCATGTAAATGTCTCTATATAGGGAGAGACAAGTGTAATCAATCATCTTCATGACAAGGTAGGAGGGCCGGGATTATTGGTGCTTAGTAGTGGAGGGATCATAAAACAGGGAAATTGAAAGTGATATTTAATTGACACTGCCATTTCCAGTGTAGCGGGCAGAACAGCACGCAGCCGCCCACGCCGAGAGAGAGAGAGACAGAGAGAGAAACAGAGAGCGAGAGAGAGAGAGAGAGATGCCCGCAGGAGAGACGAGTCCAAACAAATTTCCTCACGAAACTGCACTCGCTGCGAAAGTCTAAAGTGAGTTGTCAATCTCGGCCCTGAAAGAAGAAAACAAGAAAGTTAAGACACTGTCGAACAAACTTTATATTAGGATGCAGAAATACTTTAAAACTTAAATATATTAAATCTGATCTATCTATCGCTGTTTCTTAAACTCAGAAGTAATTATAGGTACATTCTGCTTACTGTATTACATCATAAACAAATAAATAAATAAATACATACATAAATAAATGCTGATGTTTAAATACCTTAAAACCTAAATAATTCAAATATATATTTACTTTGTCACAAATGTCTCATATAATAGTAATAATAATAATAATAATAATCATTATTATTATTAATAATAATAATAATGTGATTCTATTTTTATTGTAATTACTAATATTTAATCCAGACACATATATATATATATATAGAGAGAGATTTTCTTTAAATGCTAAACTGTATTCAGTTCAATTATTATTATTTCTTATTTACGCACTTACTTACTGTATATATATATATATATATATATATTTAATTTGTTTTAATTCTCTTTGGATTTAATCCAGGCATGAAAGCGTGTGCTGTGCGTCTAAATTATAGCAGACAGAGCATGAGTTTGAAGATGAGCTGTTATGAGAGCGAGGCATTGTGGGTCACGCACCTGTCCATCCGTCACATGACCAAATCTGAGCACCTGCCCCACAACAAGCCCCTGACAGGACATCTGTAAAAACACCAGCGACCTCTGAGCGCTCGTACGGCAGGAACGCGTGATTTATAGGCCGTGTGAATGACGCTATAGAAACACGGCCGCCGCTACCTAAAGGCCGCCGCTATTGTTCCCAGCGTGGTGGCGTGACACGAGCGCTGATGTTTGAGCGATTCGGTCTGGGCGTCCCAGCGGTGCCTCAGACACTTAAAAAAGCATTAATCACCACCCAGTTTATAAATCAAGCCGGCCAAGAGGCGACGAGCGATTATGAGGTCAGAGCACGGCAGAAGTACTTAACCAATTCCCAGCGCTAGGAGCCGATCCGTCCTCTTGCTCCTGCAGGCACATTCATCATCATTCTCAGTCTCCGGCATAATGGAGCCGACAGCGCCGGTGACCGAACCCAAGGAGGAGAAAGAGATGGAGATGGGCAAAGGAGGACAGGAGATTGAGGGAGGCCCTGTCTAATTCCCTGACCGCATCCACTTTGGTCCCTGAACCTTCAGAGCCGTACACATGACAAAACCTAGACAAATGTCTTAAAGATGGGCTGCTGAGCTTCTCCACTCCCTGCGCTGTACATCAGGAGAGAAAGCACCATTAAGGAGCATATGAAATGACTGAATGTGCGCAGTTTCATGTACATTGTTCAAAAGTTTGGGAAAGGTTGTTTTTATTGCTATTATGTTATAAA
This sequence comes from Sinocyclocheilus grahami, assembly GCF_001515645.1. Taxonomy (NCBI): domain Eukaryota; kingdom Metazoa; phylum Chordata; class Actinopteri; order Cypriniformes; family Cyprinidae; genus Sinocyclocheilus; species Sinocyclocheilus grahami. The sequence goes on from NW_015505833.1 coordinate 1,049,121, forward strand.
CTGCTATAATTAATCAATGATGCATTAAATTGATCTAAAGTGACAACTCTTTTGTGACATTACAAATGTCTTACTATTTCAAATAAATGCTGTTCTTTTGAACTTTCTGTTCATCTGTGAATCCTGAAAAATAAAATGTGTCACAGTTTCCTCAAACATATTGTGCAGCACAACTGTTTTCAACATTGATAATAATCAGAAATGTTTCTCGAGCAGCAGATCAGCATATTATACTGATTTCTGAAGATCATGTGACACTGAAGACTGGAGGAATGATGCTGAAAATACAGCTGTGCATCACAGGAATACATTACAGTTTAACAGAGATTCACATAGAAAACAGCTGTTTTAAACTGTAATAATATTTCACTATTCTTACTGTATTTTTGATCAACTGAATTCAACTTTGAAGAGGCTTCTTTTAAAAATATTTTTAAATCATACTTATGCACAGTAGCATATTTTCAGAAGTATTTTTTTCATATCACAATATCAAAATAGTCTCTAAGTGACAATCCTGACGCAGAATATGTATTATTCAATGGAAATGCAAAAGAATGAACACTAAATTGAACACGTGCTGGGCACTCTTTTTAATTTCTATCCTCCTGATAAAGTCGCTGATGCTGTGTTTGACTTGAACATCTTTAATACGGCAGCCTGCATCGGCTCTGTGCTGAAGACAGCTAATTGACCGCTGCTCAACTAAAGCAGACCAGACACTTTCCATTACCCGCGCCTTTCACCAGAGAATCCGCTTTGGAGGCCGGCTAAATTGCGCTTTAAAAAAACATAATGATGTGTAATAATTTTCCGTCAGCGGATGCGCTAACAGAAGGAGGATGAGGAGAGTTTCCTCCGCGGGAAGTGTGTCGTAATCAAATAACACTGCTAAATCACCAAACTCTGCTTTTTCATCCCACACAAGCATACGACGCTAAAGCCGTCCTGAAAGGGAACAGGTGTAGGAATTTGATAGAATTGGGAAACGCTTGAAATGTCCACACTAATTTTATTGCTGGTCTATTAATCCTCACAGAAGCACCAGGTCATGAGATCGTCCCGCTCCGGTAAGCACTCAGGGGTTTATACAAAAATAACCTCAGTTCATGCACACAAAGAGCACCAGATTCCCCGTATCATGATACAAAACGCCTCCTCCATCTCCAGTGCCTCCCTAAAAATAAACCCGACTGCACTGAACGTGAGCCTCTGCATGCAATAAAGCCTGTAAGAAGGTGTTTATCAAATAGTTGGCTCTGCTTCAACAGGTTTATGAAAGTCAAAATGAAGCTTAAAGCAGATGTTCATGATCAGCATAAACTCCTCAGCGTGTGGCCTGTTTTGGACAGACCATCAGAAAAAGACGAGGCTTTCTTCTCCTCCAAACTTTCCTTCACGAGCGCCGAGCCGGTCCAAACAAAGCCTTTATCTTTGACACGTGTAATTTAGGAGGAATAAAGCACCAGCTACCAAGCATTGATACTTCATCACAAGCTCCAGTAGAGCAGGGAATCGGCTCCTCTGACTGATTATGGTATCATTTTTAGTGTACTGTTTTGCATAAATACGCTCAGGTTTTCTAGAACGGAGCGAAGGACGCTTCTCACACAAAAGATTCAGGCTCGTTCACTGTTTATTAGAGAGCCTGTTTATTGTTTCTTTGTAAAGTATATGTGCAGTCCAAGAAGTCTCTCGTGTATGTGTGCTGTCAGTTAGTCCTGACAAGGAAAGAGCAAAAGGAATCCAAAGCACCAACACAGTAGGCCTACATCAGAAGATAGACATACAGTATGTACATGTGCTGTACGATCAGCTTCTTCATTACGATCAGCCATGCTTTTGCTTAACGGTTCAGACAGATCGACATTGTATTGCTCAAATGTTGCTCTTCCGTTGCTCTGGAGACCGAACGTTATCGCAGGTGTTTCTCCTAAATGCTTAGAACTAAATGAGCAAATTGTAAACATATGAATTAAAATGAAAGTGATCAGGGCAGCTCTGAAACCATGGTTTGTATAGCTGCACAAATGTATGATTATATATGAATATGGGAGAAATGTTATAGTTTTTTATGTAAAACTGCAAAATAAAACAATCGTATTTAAGAAAAACAGTACAACAATAACAATAAATGTAATAATAATAAATAATATAAAATTGTTATTAACAATAATATAATTTTACTACTGTAATATTTCAAAAGTAAAACTATAAAATAAAACATTAGTTTAAAAAAACAATAGTTAGATTTTATTTTTTAAGAAAAAAATAATAAAATATTAACTTTACAATGAGTTTACTACTACTACTAATAATAATAATAATAATAATAATAATGTATTATTATTATTAAAACAAAAAAATACTATTGAAATGTCAAAACAAATCTTAAAAGTAAAAAAAAAAAGATTATTTAAGAAAATAATACAACAACAATTATAATTTTATTTCACTCTGAATCACAGCACATTATTGAAAAATCCGCTGCTCTTGTGATTTGATAATTATGGCACTATAAGCCATATCTTGGTTTCAGTTTTGTTTCGATTCATCATGCAGCCCTACTAGAAGACACAACTGAGATATTAACGAGAAGTCGTGTGAGACTGTCATTGTAATACTGACACAGATCCATCAGCACTGGACCTGCACAACCCCATCCTGAAGAATTACAGAAACACAGCCTATAAGTCTTTCTATAGCTCTTAATAATGCATCGAGTGTTATGGAGACGTTCTCTGGAAACACCCGAACATTTACAACGCAAAACAAAGTCATTAGCACAGAGCACTCTTTTAAACTGACTGTGCAGTTATGTCCAACACAAAACACAATGCATGTAAAGAATAATACATATATGTGAGAATAAATAAAAGGTGGGGGAAACCAATCTGACGCCGTGGCTGACGAGCGAAGCGGGAGCTGTTGTTATTTGTGATTACACAAGAGCTAAATGAGAAAATGTCTTTCTCGGCCCGTCCTGCATCATGTGCAGATATTCACGCGGTCCGCTTGTTTGATCATAAATCGTTGAGTGCAATGACTTGTCTCCTCCACTTTCCTCACTGGTCAGGGCAGATTAAAAAGTCCACCTCACTTCCAACCGGTCTCAGCATACTATTAGCATATATATGAGATTTGAGACATTTTCTAATATTCTCCAGCAGAACTCATCTGTCAACGCTTCTGATGAATTATAAAAGGCTTGTTTAGAAGGAGAACGTCCCTCCCTGCTCGGCTCACCTTACAAGAGTAACCTTTACTGTTCTGGAGGAAGCTAAAACTACTTCCCGTCGCATTAATGCAACAGAGTTATGCATGTTATTATCTCATAATGCTGTGTGAAGTGGTCGTCCGATGCATTTACTGAAATAAAATTAAAAAACATGACAAAGTTGATGGCTACAGGATTTTCCAGTGCTAACATGGATGTATTGATATTAATACATTCATCAGTCATGAGGTGGACGTGCCGCGCTGTTATCGCTTTGAATATCAGGATCATCATCAAACTCTGAGATTTTAGAGGAATCCATTAAATGTCATGACAGACAGACAGACAGACAGACAGACAGAAAACAAACTGGAGAGGTTTCTGGAAATCTCAGATACACTGAGCATCATCAACATTTCATTTAAACCGTATTTCATTTCAATCTCTACAAAAACAGATGGACGCTTGCATTTGTCTGCATTGGAAGGGGTTGAAAAGAATTGAGCTGAATCGTTTGTAGACAACCAGCAATGTGAAATACATTTGACTAAAATGTCTGTGAGAATATGTCATCAGCAGCATTCATAACTAATGTGGATGAACACCCTGTCACTGTGACACACTGGATCGCTCAGATGCGGTTTGCTCAGGTGGAAACCACTTTTACACCAAACAAATGGACCAAAATCCACCGGCAAACACAATCAGAATCTTATTGTGAACTCAAAAAAAATAAATAATGTTGCAAATCATTGTCGGCATCTTAAATGTATATTGACAGAACTGGCAAGATGTCATAATCTGTGTTTTCCTCTCATATATGGGGGAAGAAAAGTAAATTTAGTGGCATTTCTCTCCCTCTCTCTCACAGATATTGTGTTATTCATCAAGGACGCGTTGTATTGATCAAACGTGACAGTAAAGACATTTATAATGTTATAAAAGATTTCTACTTCAAATAAATGCTGCTCTTTTGAGCTTCCTATTCATCTGTGAATCCTGAAAAATAAAATGCATCACAGTTCGCCGTCTGATCCCCAACACGGATTTTCTGCCTGTACTCAGATGGAACTGATTACAAATATAATGCAACAGCGGATCTTACATTATCACATTATGAGAGGCTGAGAAGTAATACACTTCGAGGTATTGGAGAGAGATCAATTATGTAATAGGAGATGCCAGATAGAAGCGTTTATCAGCGCATCTCGTATCGGGATCGTATCGGTGATGTGATTTAAGCTTGTACAGAATGAATGGAGGATTTAGTAAATAGCAAGCAACGACACGAAGGCAGGCATACTGTAAATTATTTATGATGAAAAATAGCGTCAATTACTATACAAATATATGTTTTGTGTCTTGTTGAGGAGAGGTTATCAGTTTAGACTTGATCAGATTATATATATAGATATATATATATATATATATATATTAAAGAAAGGAAAAGAGAAAAGAAAAGTTGTAACTTGAAATAAAATAAATGTTAACTGAAATAAAATAAAATATAAGTTTGTTTCAGTTTGCTTGCGAGGCAACATTTCTCATTTTCATTTATAACTAAAACTGAAATAAAAACTATATAGACATATTGAAAAACAACAAAAAATTACTAAAACTTTAACTAAAATTTAAATTAATCCATAAATATTATAATAATAAACTATAAAAGCATCACAATGATCTTGAGAAATGGTACCCATTTCTGTATAACATTTAAAAATCCTGGTTTATTTGAGAACATGATGAATACTTATACTTATATAATGCATTAGAAACATCTCCAAATCTTGCATCCAAATCTAAAACCCTTGATTTACTGTTGCGGGCCTGTGCAGCATCTCGTTCATGCACTCGTTCATTAAACATCCATGACCTGCATCTTCTCTCATCTCTGGATTAGTTCGCATTTTAGCAAAGACGCGAATCATGTCCTGAATCCCGCGTGAGCTGCTCTCTCAGGTCAGCCTCCATCAGTCAGCTGCAGTAACAGGCCTCTCTCCCGCTCCACATGCACTGACCCCAGAGCAGCCGAGCGCAGATAACATCAGCTGCAGGTCCCAGCCCTTCCTTCACCTGAGCAGAACAGCAGTCCTGAACACTAGCAGTGGCTGTGGCTTCGCCTGTAGTCTGGGCTGCAGGTTTGCATCAGGTTTCTGCTCAGTCAGAGTTAACTGTGCTTCACTTCTGTCAGATCGACACTAGTGGGAATCTCATGTGCAATGCATTTACACTAATGGCATTGTTTAGATATATTTTCAACAACTTTTCAAATCCTGTATGGAGGACGAGAAATTACTTAAGTATAAATAAATAAATACATAAATGCATAAATACATGAATGTAGAAATACATAAATAAGTACATGAATAAATAAATAAATAAATAATTCATTCATTCATTAAATGCTGAAATAAATAAATAAATAAATGCAGATATGCATAAATGAATGAATAAATAAATGTATTCAAATTTTGTCAAATGTGTCATTTTTAATTGTGCTATTTTTGTACTTTATACTGCATTTATTTCTACATGTATTTATTTATACGTGCATGTATTTTTACATGTATTTATGCATTTATGAATGTATTTATTTATACTCAAGTCATTTCTCGTCCTCCATAATCCTGACCATTACTTAAAAAATAAAATAAAAAAATGTAATTGCATTTTTCTTCTCTCAACTTTTATTACTTGTATTTTGTTTTAATTATTTATTTTATCTTTGTTTTTGCTTGTTGTTCCACTGTAGTTTGTGGTTCTGGCATGTGTTTATGTTTGTGAATTAACAAAAAATTATAATAAAAACAAATATTTGCAGCATAATACGACATTTTAGACCTACAATATTTTAAGATTTTAAGATATAAAATTATACAAATGCAGAGTTTCTACCAAAAAAGTGTAGCTATTATATTTTGATGTACGCAATGGTGTATATGAATTGTGATGTTGTGATACTGCAGTTATCGCATTACATATGTAACCTATATACAGAACCAGGTGAGACTATCAAGTTGGATATTTAGGTTTGTAAACAGAGTATAACAACTCCAAAAATTATTGTTTTTGTACTTGTTTTCACTTGGGGTGTTCCCAGTTAAAAATGACCAGCCTACAAAAATAAAATGCTTATGAATTTCTTGTTATGCTGTTGAATAACCAAATATTGGATTCAGTTTGTTTGAGGTGCACCAATCAGTTCCAAAAAGAAATACAAAACCTGTGCTAATTGCAAGGAAACAATTGAATCCAATAGTTGGTGATAACAGCATAATGATAAATGTATAAGCAATTTTTAAAAGGCTAAGCTCACCAAATTAGTAAAGGATTTCCAGCAGCACAAGGGTTATTATAAACATTAACATCATGATTTTCGGTAAAGCTGCTTTTGTATTGTGAAAAGCACTTGACTTGACATTTGTTTCAATGCAAACCGATCTGTGACCTTTCCCTGCCTCGTTTAGGTCAACAATCAGAGAAAAACCCCTCAACGATCCCAGCCAAACATCTGCGCTAATGCCGTTTACCGCGCATTAAAAATTCTGATTTATGCCACACGTAGCCGTTAAACGGGACGACGGCTTTCACAATATAGATTTCCTTTCCATTAGGGTAATAGTTTTATTGTGGCACAATTACACAAAGAAAGCGAGCGCGATGGTCTACCTGGCAGGCCTCGCCATGTATCAGGGACTCTTAACTGTGCAAATGTAGCCACACGCGAGTAACACGGGTCAATTGCAGACAGCATCGTGGATAATGATTAAATCATTAAAATTTTGTCTATGCTTCACGGAGCATGGAGAAAATTAACTTCACCACCAACCTCATTTTTCTGCTGAACATGAAATAATGATTTTCTGCCAGTATAATTACAAAGCTAACATCTGATAGAGTCAGCATCCAGGGGGGATTATCACATGCATGAGTATTAGACCTCATTACCAGCTTGACTGCAAAATTATTACATCTTGTAATTGGATGGTGAGATTTATATACAGATTGGCCGGGTTCTCTGTAAGATTGTAATTACAGGCTTGGTTGCTTTGCTACTTATCACCGGGTGCAGGAGGAGAGGGGAAAACAAGCCAGCGTTTCATTAAGCTGTTACCCTATCGATAGACGTGCTCCTCTGTATTTATTAGGCCAAACGCGGCTGTTTGAGGGGAGGGGAGCCGCTGCCATTTATTACCTCCTGACAAATGGGATTTCATTTATTTAACCTCCGTGATCTATTCCGGCGAAATGTATAAACAAGTCATCCGTTTTATGATTCCAGAGTCGACGCCTCAATTATCTAAAGGCTAACTGACTGTTAAAACACCCATCTGCTCGCAGGAGCGCGTTGATTTAATTTGCCGTATGCTGGCGAGCGCCGGCGAGGGGACGGTCTCACGCTGAAGCCGCCGCCTGGAAGCTTTCGTCAGGTTTTTGAGGCTCTGAGGACCCAATCAATGGCACGGCACCGGCCGAGGACTTCAGCAGTCCGGGGAACACCTCGGTTCTCCTGTAACCTGTAATCTCTGCTGCAGAATGAATATTGACATGCTGGCTGCTCTGCCGCTAATTTTGTGGCCATCGGCTGGCGTGCGGTAATAGAGTTGTTATTTGAGTCCATTACAAAGGCCTGCGGATCAATGCGCTGCGAGCTTCCGGCTACAGCAGAGTGCTTACGTGAGGAAAGCGAGTCCTTGAGCTCCTTCCTGACGTCTCTTTCTCCTTCTCTCTCGCAGAGTCGCACTTTCTGTGAGCGCCGGCCAGAGAGGCAGTTCAACCTTCACTTATCTGCTATACGTCTCTTCACTGAGGGCCCTGTGGTACAGAGAATCCAGTCACGAAGAAATTTAATTTTCTGTATAGAGTGGAATGTCAAAGAATTTGGCTAATTATGGATGAATAAATCAAAAGCAGAGCTGTTTAATTAATCAAATGGTGATATGGACTAGTACTGCTCTGTAAATGTGAGTCTGCATGTTGTGTGTGTCAGTTTTCATTTAATTAAAAAAGTAATTAAAAAATGAAATGTTTTATGCCTTCATTTGATTACCAGAACTATTACAATACATAAATCAGACATATTTATTAATTTAATAAAATGTACATTCATTTTATTTTATTTTATTTTATTTCTTGATTAATTGGACATGTTTTTTGATTATTAAAAATAGCAATTGGTATTAAAGTAGTATTGTTATTTAAAGCATTAAGCATTAAAACATAAATTCATACATAAACAGTTATAGGGCCGAAAAATAGTTAAACTTTTAATTTAAAAAAAAAAGGACACTATAAACTTATAAATAAAGGTTTTGCAATGATTTTATAGAAGAACTATTTTGGTTCCCCCAATAACCTTTCAGTGGACATTACTTAAAAGTGTGTGTGTGTGTGTGTGTGTGTGGACTAGTACTGCTCTGTAAATGTGAGTCTGCATGTTGTGTGTGTCAGTTTTCATTTAATTAAAAAAGTAATTAAAAAATGAAATGTTTTATGCCTTCATTTGATTACCAGAACTATTACAATACATAAATCAGACATATTTATTAATTTAATAAAATGTACATTCATTTTATTTTATTTTATTTTATTTCTTGATTAATTGGACATGTTTTTTGATTATTAAAAATAGCAATTGGTATTAAAGTAGTATTGTTATTTAAAGCATTAAGCATTAAAACATAAATTCATACATAAACAGTTATAGGGCCGAAAAATAGTTAAACTTTTAATTTAAAAAAAAAGGACACTATAAACTTATAAATAAAGGTTTTGCAATGATTTTATAGAAGAACTATTTTGGTTCCTCCAATAACCTTTCAGTGGACATTACTTAAAAGTGTGTGTGTGTGTGTGTGTGTGTGTGTGTTTTCTTAATGTGAAGAACATTTAAATAATCAAAATAATCTTTTGCTCAATGGAAAAGATGCATGGATATGAAAGTTTCTTTATAGAGCCATCGATGCTAATAACAAACCTTTATTTCAAGAGTGTAGCAGCATCTCAATTGGATTCAATCACTGCTACATTTCCTTAACTGACCACTATGCATCTTAGTATATTCACTGGCCACCATATATCTAGATGTGCAATGAAGACAAGCATGCTTTCATCACTTTCTTACTTTTTGTCTGCATTCTGCAACATGATTGGTTAGTTACTTTAGCCAATTGTGTGCCGAAACAATGCAGAGCTCCTGACAGACACAAACCGTCATTAATGCCTTTGACAGGATCACAGGCAGAAGTCCTGTGTGTTACTCGAGCCTCTTTTTACACATGCTATCTGCAGTCACAGACCTCCCATGATTCCCCTCTCACTGCTGTGTCATGTGATCCGGCCTGCAATATTCTCTGGCCTCGGCCCGGGTCAATAATTTGGTATTTAAGTGAAATGGCGCCCATTAACCCAGCCGAGTTGGACCTCTACTCTGAGCATTGATCAGATAACCAGCGGGGATATTTTATTACAGCCCACTGACGTAGAGCGGGTAAACCTGCACTCCGCTTGCGTGAAGGGTATTAGAGCAGACGTACGAGAGTGTGCGAGAGAGAGAGAGGGGGGGGGGCGAGAGAGGTGCAGTGAGAGCAGGTCCCTCAGGAACCATCAGAGGGAGTTTAGTTGGTGTGCTGCACCGCCTCCATAAACGGCCCTCAAACTGCAGTGGGTTTTTTATCTGGCCGTCAAATCAAATTAAAACACTTGTCAGCCTCTGACCCTGCCATTAATCAGAAAACAGGAGTTCCTGCCCCTATGAATTTGTTAGCACAACCTTGTTTTTTTCTTTAGCTAGCATTTATAAACCCAAGTAAAACCCATGGTAGCCCTAAACAGGGTCTGTACTGGGCAAGGGAGGGTTAGTTAATTGCTTGATTTTGTCTTCTTTGCAACCACACATTTAATGTAGAATTATCTACATGAATCAAGATGCTATTTGTTGCTATTTATACTTGGTGTAAACTGTATCTACCACTATTTAGACTCTATGAGTAATGGGGACCATTTTTATGTTTTACATGTAAACAACCGCTGTCTAAGTTTTATCAGACAGAAATCACAAAGAAAAACATGAGTTTAGTGAACCCGTGGATATATAAATAAGGTTCATGTTGGAAATCTGTCCCTCAGTGTGTCCTCATTGTCTGATTGCTGTCAGCACCTTCAAATAAGGCTGCTGTATAATATGATCACTCAGCTCACTTCACTACACAAGCATGACACCGCAAAAATAAGCAAATGCTATGTAATTGCAAATGCTATTCAGAGGCATTTAGGATAAATACAGGCTCTGGTCAAAGTCAAGAGTTATAGGCAAAATACTGAATATGTGGACAATAAATGTACAGATAAGACTAGATATTTCCTGAGGGGGAAACACATGAGTGATGATGAAGTTGGGCATGAAGGGTGTTGCTGTGAGGTTGCTAAGCTCATCAGAGTGTTTTAACTGCATTGTTTGGAGTGATTCCCAACCACACTCTCTGTTGAGTAACCTAGAGTGTTGCCACTTACTCAGTTTTTGTTCCAGAAACTTAAAAAGTTCCAAATAAAAGCACGGCATAACCTCTGCAACACACAGTAGTGTTTTCCTGAAGGAAACAGCGTTTCTGAACAAATGGGTTGAGTGAATGATTCAGTGACTCACTCATAAATACAGCCACTTTATTAATTCCTGACTGAATCGGTTGAGTGAATGATTCAACGACTCACTCATAAATGCAGCCACTTCATTCATTCCTGACTGAATCGATTGAGTGAATGATTCATTGACTCGCTCATGAAGGCCATCCCTTTCGGTGCGTCCAAAATCTCATACTGTCCAAGTATGTACTACATTTAAATTTGAAATTTCTTTGCGTCCATTGCCACTTACTCTGTCTGTTTTTGTTCCAGAAACTTAAAAAGTTCCAAATAAAAGCACAACATAACCTCTGCAACACACAGTAGTGTTTTACTGAAGGAAACAGCGTTTCTGAACAAATGGGTTGAGTGAATGATTCAACGACTCACTCATAAATACAGCCTCTTCATTCATTCCTGACTGAATTGGTTGAGTGAATGATTCAGTGACTCGCTCATAAATACAGCCACTTCATTCATTCCTGACTGAATCGGTTGAGTGAATGATTCAGTGACTCACTCATAAATACAATCGCTTCATTCCTGACTGAATCGGTTGAGTGAATGATTCAGTGACTCACTCATAAATACAATCGCTTCATTCCTGACTGAATCGGTTGAGTGAATGATTCAGTGACTCACTCATAAATACAATCGCTTCATTCCTGACTGAATCGGTTGAGTGAATGATTCAGTGACTCACTCATAAATACAATCGCTTCATTCCTGACTGAATCGGTTGAGTGAATGATTCAGTGACTCACTCATAAATACAATCGCTTCATTCCTGACTGAATCGGTTGAGTGAATGATTCAGTGACTCACTCATAAATACAATCGCTTCATTCCTGACTGAATCGGTTGAGTGAATGATTCAGTGACTCACTCATAAATACAATCGCTTCATTCCTGACTGAATCGGTTGAGTGAATGATTCAGTGACTCACTCATAAATACAATCGCTTCATTCCTGACTGAATCGGTTGAGTGAATGATTCAGTGACTCGCTCATAAATACAGCCACTTCATTCATTCCTGACTGAATCGGTTGAGTGAATGATTCAGCGACTCACTCATAAATACAATCGCTTCATTCCTGACTGAATCGGTTGAGTGAATGATTCAACGACTCACTCATAAATACAGCCACTTCATTCATTCCTGACTGAGTCGATTGAGTGAATTATTCATTGACTCGCTCATGAAGGCCATCCCTTTTGGTGCATCCAAAATCTCATACTGTCCAAGTATGTACTACATTTAAATTTTAACTTACTTCGCGTCCATTTAAAAAGAAGTACAGTATGAATATGGGTAGTTTGATTGAAATTCGGATGTACAACATCCGCCATGTTGATATGGTCATGTGATCTACAGCGTCAGCTTCACAAATCCTCTCCCGTGGCCTCATGGGATAGTAAAGTGTCCATCGGACGCGCACTTCAGAATCTCTCTCAGAATCAAAATCTGGGTACTTTTTGCCTATTGATTGGTGAATATGTATTCGGATATATTACACTTTTGGCGTACTGTTTTTCACATATTATATTGTAGGGCAGCATTCGATTTCGAAAGCAATGTTTGTTTTGTTCTTGAATGAATCAGCGTTGTTGAAAGAATAATTTGAGTGAATAATTCAAATGACTCACTCGTAAGGACAGTCATTTGTCGCCATCTACTGGTGCAACAATGTAACCTGCAAAAAGATGAATTTAAAATCCCCACCACTAAATTATATTCTTTACAAATTCATAAGACTGTAGAACAACAATTGTCCGTTTGGTTAAAATTGGATCCTTTAATATCATGAGTTGTATAAAACATAGCAGGCCTATTCCTCAACAAGTCCTGTGTTTTTGCTCAATGTAACATCCATATAGTTGTGAAATGAGGAAATATCCTCTGAATCTATATACAGAGGGTAAATACAGTTGTCAGCCTGTTTTAATTGAATGTTAGAGTCGGAGTCTGAAAGATCTGACATTTGATTAAGGAGCGTTTCTGCCAGTCTAGCACACTCGGGAGAGGCTGTGATTCTCATGCAGTCTGACACGCTGTGTGATAGATGTGATATTTGGAGTGTTTTTCATTCCACTGGATGCTCAAAAAATTCAGCTGATGAGCAAAAACGCTGACAAATACAACTTCAAATTCATCACCATTTCTGATATTGTTTTATCACATTCACCAAGCAATTGCAGCACATATACATTTGCAGTGCAATAAATCATAAACTGAAATAATTTGTCACAGATCTGTAAGCAATCTGTTAAAATCAACATGAAATGGCTTTCACATCCATTTTATTTCTGTAATGTGCCGTATTTCTTAGTGAATCAGGATAGTCAATGAGAAAAGATAAATGTAGGGCAGGACTTGATTCTACTATCTGATCATTTGTGATTGAGCAGATAGTTAGATTTTGCTGTGTTTGGCTGAGCAGTGGTTTGGGTGGCTCGCCAATGTACTAGATTGCTCTAATACATAAAACAAGCAAGCTTGACCAGAGTTTTGTGGGGAGAAGAATTTATTGAAAGTGGCAGTGTAGCACAATTCTTCAGCAGTGTCGGCCTTCAAGAATCTGAACCCAAAGTTGAGTCTGAGGGACAGAACTTTATACCTGGTTTCAGAAGGTTCTCCTCCTACTGGAGACCCCACAATAGTCGGGAAGGGAGATTGTGTTAGGATCTCGTATTGGAGATCTTACAAATGGCAGGATGGGCCATTTGATTGACACCTTTAATTACATTTGGGGAACAGTCACAATGTAACGTCAGACATTGATTACACATGAAAGAACTATTCACAAAAAAGAAAGTCATAGAAAGTCTCTCTATTTGACAGGTGGTTGGAGGGACGGAGTTGGTCGAAAAGAAAAGTCAGTTCAGCGGTGGAGCGAGTTATGGGTGAGCCAGTCACCTCTGACCTCTGGCAGGCATTAATCAGGGAACAGATGAAGAAGTGAAGTGATAACGGTTGTGGCAGATACCTCTTCAACAAGCTGTCTACAACTGTCCAAAGCACTTGAAGGTCATTAATGCTGAGCTGATCTATGGCCCAGCAAACACAGGTTGAAACATAAAGACAGGCCTGGGGATTGAAGACCCGCTGGACAATCTGCCTGTGCGTCTGGACGCCACAGAGGAGGTCTGCTGTGTGTGTGTGTGTGAGTGAGTGAGTGAGTGTGTGTGAGTGAGTGTGTGAGTGTGTGAGTGTGTGTGTGTGTGTGTGTGTGTGTGTGTGTGTGTGTGTGAGTGAGTGAGTGAGTGTGTGTGTGTGTGTGCATGCGTGCGTGCGTCCATGCGTGCGTGTGTGTGTGCGTGTGTGTGTGTGTGTGTGTGCGTGCGTGCGTGCGTGTGTGCGTGTGTGTGTGTGTGTGTCTGTGTGTGTGTGTGTGTCTGTGTGTGTGTGTGTGTCTGTGTGTGTGTGTGTGTCTGTGTGTGTGTGTGTGTCTGTGTGTGTGTGTGTGTCTGTGTGTGTGTGTGTGTCTGTGTGTGTGTGTGTGTCTGTGTGTGTGTGTGTGTCTGTGTGTGTGTGTGTGTCTGTGTGTGTGTGTGTGTGTTTGTGTGTGTGAGTGTGTGTGAGCAACCAGGACATTCTTCAAAATCTCTATTTGCTCCAAACGACATGACAGCGAGTAAATGACTGGATTTTCATATTTTGCTCCTTTAAATATGAGGGAGAATGAGAGAAGGATGGTTTAGGAGGTGTGGAGTGGTCTTCAGGGGATGAAGGCTCTACTCGTTACATTATTGATCAGAGAGTGGACTAACAGATGCCGTCCATACGGCCAGTGCCTGGTTAAAGCTGCCCACACTCATGCTGCTTCCACTGCTCTTCTCATGATGAGATCCATAAAGTGCTCCCCGAGGTTCATCCGATCCCTGAGAGCAGGACAAATCCATTTAAATCATCTCCTAGATTAAATGATGCCAATGAAAGGCATTATGGGAAGAGGGGATACATATTACAGCACAAAGAACTGCTGGTGCATTCACTTCTTATTTAGACCTTATTTGCTTGTAAGACTTGTGTGGACACATCCATAGGAAAGAACAACCTTTTACATCTCAATTTTTTTCTGCTGTGCGCAGATTTTCCAACATTTCTGAAACATTTCTCATCAAATTATTCCAAGGTCAAATGATCCACGTAAGCTTATATTTCTATACTCTTACCATGGCAATATGGACTGTGTTTGTATTTCTCCAAAGGCCTGTTAAAACTTTTCAATGTTAAATTACTTTCCCCATTCCCAGCTTAATATGCAAAATTGATAAACGGACCATGCACAGGTTAATTTATCTCAAGAACAAGACAATTCCACCATTTGTTCTGAGTGCCTCCTCCAGTCCTACACTACATCACAGAGTCGACCAATGGCGTGAGCTGGGGGCGGGACTATCAGTTTGTTCGACCAATGGCTGATGCAGGCCGTATTCAGAAAACTGATGCTGTAGTGCTTCAGAAATTACATACTTCAGCTTTATGAGAATGTCACTAGAAGCATCTGAGACAAAGTTAAATGAAGCATTGGTATATTGGTTTATAGTTATGAAAGCCAGAAAATAATTCCATCTTTGAGTCATCAGTCCCCTCAGGCTTTGGATTGATGATTAAAATGTAGCGTAGCGTTAGTTCTGGCAGGTCACGTTAGTCAAGCTCGCATCAGCTGACTCTCAGCTGATCCCCATCAACCTATGGGAATACGACACCTATCTAAGCATTCATATATAAGGTCCCTTAGTATCATTAGCAGTTTTTGCATTGCTCAATAGCTAATGACCCTCCTCCATCCCCAGCTCCAGCATGTGACTCTATGTGGCTGATGTATTGTCAGCAACTTACCTCTAACAAAACATTTAAGTTATATTGTACTTGTAAATCAAACACCATCATTCCCAAAGGGGAAAAAAAATACTTTTCCATCTGCAATGGCCTGCAAACTATCATCAATGTTACAGTGACCTCATTACATTTGATTAAACTTACACTAAACACAAACCACTCCATTCCCAGCTTAATATGCAAAATTGATAAACGGACCATGCACAGGTTAATTTATCTCAAGAACAAGACAATTCCACCATTTGTTCTGAGTGCCTCCTCCAGTCCTACACTACATCACAGAGTCGACCAATGGCGTGAGCTGGGGGCGGGACTATCAGTTTGTTCGACCAATGGCTGATGCAGGCCGTATTCAGAAAACTGATGCTGTAGTGCTTCAGAAATTACATACTTCAGCTTTATGAGAATGTCACTAGAAGCATCTGAGACAAAGTTAAATGAAGCATTGGTATATTGGTTTATAGTTATGAAAGCCAGAAAATAATTCCATCTTTGAGTCATCAGTCCCCTCAGGCTTTGGATTGATGATTAAAATCTAGCGTAGCGTTAGTTCTGGCAGGTCATGTTAGTCAAGCTCGCATCAGCTGACTCTCAGCTGATCCCCATCAACCTATGGGAATACGACACCTATCTAAGCATTCATATATAAGGTCCCTTAGTATCATTAGCAGTTTTTGCATTGCTCAATAGCTAATGACCCTCCTCCATCCCCAGCTCCAGCATGTGACTCTATGTGGCTGATGTATTGTCAGCAACTTACCTCTAACAAAACATTTAAGTTATATTGTACTTGTAAATCAAACACCATCATTCCCAAAGGGGAAAAAAAATACTTTTCCATCTGCAATGGCCTGCAAACTATCATCAATGTTACAGTGACCTCATTACATTTGATTAAACTTACACTAAACACAAACCACTTATTAAAAATATAGAGATAAACAGCAGCATGTAACTAAAGATTTCACTACTGTGCTGTACATGAAGCTTCTGAATGAACTGATTCAGTGAAATGACTCTTAGAAATGAGTCTGTACAGTAGCTTGTGACTGAAAAGCTGCGCTGTTTTGCAAACAAAGGCTGAATACTGTAGTAAAGTCAGCGTGTGCACGTGTAGTGAGTTAGCGTGTGCTCTGCGCCCTTGGCCCTTCTCCACACACTCACCAGACAGAGCTGAAAGATAATGCTGCTGGTGTCACGAGGACATTTGCCTGCGCATCTCTGGCATCTGCTGCTGTAGTGCTGTCATACAAGACTCACGGCCCAACCCCAGAGACCTGTGTACTACTGCAGCTCTGCACAATCATACTCACACACACACACACACACACACACACACACACATATACACACTGACACGCACACACACACACACACACACTGTCTCTCTCTCTTACATACACACACACACACACACACACACATACACACACTCACACACACACACACACTCTCTCTCTCTCTCTCTCTCTCTCTCTCTCTCTCTCTCTCTCTCTCTCTCTCACACACACACACACTCTCTCTCTCTCTCTCACACACACACACACTCTCACAAACACACACACACACACTCTTTCTCTCATACACACACACACACTCACTCACTCACACGTGACACGTGACTGACATGTCAGTCAGTCAGTGTGTGTTTGAGGCACAAACACGCATTGGATTTAAAGGCTGTGTGTGTGTGTGTGTGTGTGTGTGTGTGTGTGCGCGCGTGTGTG